>NC_073377.1:54197872-54440372 GCF_028641065.1 Leucoraja erinaceus | reverse complement strand
TGGGAAGTCTGGTATTAGCATGATACATTGGGCCTAACTGGTAATTATCTTCATTAAAAATTGGTTGGAATTGCCATATCAAACGCCAGCTGCAACATTAGTGTTGATTAGATAAAGTTTTCTTGGAGCATTGATGTGCAGGCTCCATCTATCAACTTTTTCAGAAGTTGGGAACAACTCTTCCTGCCAATGGCTTTTCTTTAGGAAGTATCCAAAATATGCACACAGTGCCTTGGATGTAGATACTAGTGGATAAGGCTCCAAAGAAGAATGAATTCTCAATATCTGCCTCCATCTCCTCCATCGATCCCCTCACCCTGCTGCAGCAGATATTCTTCTCTCTAGCCTTATCTTCTTCCATTCCTTCCACCGAAGAAAAGAGCCCACCGAGATGTTCCTAACCAAGCATTCTATTTCTCCTGGTTCAATCATTAGATTCCAGAAACATAGAACAGCAGAGCACAGATTCTTACCAGGTGGGAACTTTGGGAATAAATGTTGATAATGCGCTAGTAGAATCCCTGTAAAGTGCCTGAGAAGGTTCCTTCATATTGCTAGTAACACCGGTAACAACACTTTGAAGTAGCAATTCTTCTGAATAATCCTACTGCACCCGCTGAGTTTCTCCAGCATTTTTGTGTACCTAGTAGATATCTTGTTTGAGGAACTGCATTTTAGTCATAGTGGGCAGACAAAGCATGCATTTTGTTTTGTAATGGGTGAAACAATCAGAGCAATGTATATGGACATATTTCTTGTTATTGTCACCTCAGCAAAATTGGGAGCTTAAACAATTACACAAAAATATTCAACTTTTCCTACCAAGGAATTAGACCCATTTGGAAAATTGTTTAGACTTTAGACTTTAGAAATTATAGCGCAGGAAATACTGTAGGTCCTTTGGCCTTCCTAGTCAGCTCCAACCAGCGATCACCCCGTACACTAACACAATCCTACACACTAGGGACAATTTTACCAAAGCTAATTAACCTAGAAACCTGAGGTACACAAAAATGCTGGAGAAACTCAGCGGGTGCAGCAGCATATATGGAGCACAGGAGATAGGCAACGTTTCGGGCCGAAACCCTTCTTCAGACTGATAGGTGCTGGGGGGAGATGGGGAGAAGAAAGGAAAAAGGAGGAGCCCGAGGGCTGAGGGAGAGGTAGGAAGGGGAGGAGACAGCAAGGGTTAACAGAATTGCGAGAATTTAATGTTCATGCCACCAGGATGCAGACTCCCCAAGCGGAATATGAGGTGCTGTTCCTCCAATTTACGGTGTTGCTCACTCTGGCTGTGGAGGAGGCCCCAGACAGAGAGGTCGGATATGGAATGGGAGGGGGAGTTGAAGTGCTGATTTCCAGCATCTGCAGTTCCTTCTTAAAAACCTAGAAACCTGTACGTCTTTTGGAGTGTGAGAGGAAACCGGAGCATCCGAAGAAAACCCACTTGATCAAAGGGAGGACGTACAAACTCCATACGGATAGCACCAGTAGTCAGGATCGAACCCGGATCTCGGAAGCTGTTAGGCAGCAACTTTGTGTACGAAGGAAACCTACCGCTGTGCCACTCTGCCGCACCACAAATTAATATATAACTTGTGTACAGAGCTAGTTTTGCACCTGTGACTGTGCAAGCATCCATTTCTGGGTTGATGAGCAAGCATTGAGAAGATGGCCTGACAATTCTGCAAACAACTCACCTCAGCGTGTGAGACATCTGCGTGGTATCAGACACACATCCGATGACACTTATTGCACGCCAACTACAGTAGTTCCACATTTACCAAGAGAAGGTGGCGGATGGATGTGTGACTTATGACAAGGAGAAAACTCCACAGCAAGTAAGATGCAAATTAAAGGATGCACATTCGATGATGAATGGTTTATCCATAGCCTCTGCTAGACTCATTTTTCTGAGCTCTGTAAGTCGCATTGATGGTGATGGCCGCATTTCTATATGATGCACACAACAGGACATTTGTGAGCCCTGCGCTCTTGCTCAGTCCATGGATCATCATCTCCATGGCAACCTTTTAGAATTCTGAACTGTGATGGCCTCTGCAAAGTGGTTTTAAGAGTCGAGTCAACTCACTCATCAGCAGTCAACATAAAACAGTATAGAACTGGACAGAAATAGGGCCTTTGGCCCATGATTTCCATGATGAGCATGATGCCAAATGAAACTAATCTCCTCCAACAACATGTGCCTGTTTGAAAAGAACTCTGAAATGTTTATCATTTAACCTGGGTCTCTGCCGCTATAAGGCACCAACTCCACCACTGCACCACTGCACCACCCCATGATTCAGATTGTTTTCACCCACATATGTCAACGTTTTCACCCCTGTTAAAAGAGCACATTTACCAGCAATTCCTTTATTTTTATTTCGGTCATCCATTTGGAGATTGGCACTTGACACCGCACAAAATAGCCCACAAATAAAAACCAAATCCTTTTTCTAAACATTTTTGATTTGGAGCTGGCCACAGTGCCATAAACAAGGCTTTGCTTTAGGTACATTATTGTCATGTGTACAAGGTGCAGTGAAAAACTTTGTTTTGCATGCTCTCCAATCAAATCTGATAATATATATACATAAACACAATCAAGCCAAACTTAAGTACAACCGGTAGAATAAAGGAGAAGATACAGAATGTGCAATATAGTTCTCAGCATTGCAGCACACCTGAGATACTCCAGCATCTTGTGTCTACCTTCAATTTAAACCAGCATCTGCAGTTCTTTCGTACACATCGCAGCACACCTGTTGACAAAGTCCATGACCGCAATGGGGAGGAGGAGAATCAGACAGTGTCATGGCTTATGAGTAGGTCCGTTCAGAAGCTGAATAACAGAGGAAGAAGCTGTTCCTGTGTTGAGTGGTGCACACTTTCAAGCTTCTGTATCTTCTGCCTGGAAATGGGAGTGGGAAGAAGCAGGAATGCCAGGGATGGGACAGTCTTTGATTATGTTGGCAGCTTTTCTGAGGCTGTGTGGTATAGATGGAGTCAAAGCTGGGAAGTCGGGTCCGCGTGATGGACTAGGTTTCACATACAACTCTCTGCAATTTCTTGCTGCCTTGGGCTGAGCTGTACCCAGACCATGCTGTGATGCAACCCAACATGGTGTTTCTTTGGTGCATCTGTAGACATTTGTCAAAGGCACTGGAGGCATACCAAATGTTCTCCTAAGGAAGCAGAGACAGTGCTGTGCCTTCTTGGCACTCACTTCAATGTGATTGGGACATGACAGATCATTGCTAATATTAATGTCAAGGAACTTGAAGTTCTCAACCATTTCCACTTTGGCACCATTGAGGCTGATTGGGGCATCAACTCCACTAAGCTTCCTGAAGTCGATAAATAACTCCTTTATCTTGCTAACATCGAGGGAATTGTTCTCATCACACCATGTTGCTAATTTTTCTATCTCCTTCCTGTACTCCATCTCATTATTGTTCATGATGCAGCCCCCCACAGTGGTGTCACCTGCAAACTTGTAGATGGAAATAGAATCAAATTTGGCCGCACAGTCGAGAGAGTATAGGGAATAAAACAGGGTCTAAGAATACATTGTTGCAGGGCACCAGTGTTGAGAATTATCATGGAGGAGGCTTTGTCACATGTCCTCACTGATTGTGGTCTGTGTGTCAGAAAGTCAAGGATCCAGTGGCAGATGGGGGAATTTATTCTAGGAGTTAGTTGGTATGAGATTTAAAAAGCAGAGTTGTTAAAAGCAGAGCTACGGTTGCTAAATAGGAATCTAACATAGGGGTCCTTGTTGTCCCGGTGTTGCAGAGATGAGTTTAAGCCCAGGGTGATGACATCTGCTGTGGATCTGTTGTAACAGTAGCAAGACTGTGGATCATTCCTGGCTGGGATGCTGGAGTTAATGTCCGCCATCACCAGTCCCTCAAAGCACTGCACGGTGGTGGATGTCAGAGCTACTGGCTGGTATTCATTCAGCTACTTTATTTTCCTTTGGCACCGGGATTTGGCGCCAATGGTCTTGAAGCAGGTGAAGATCTCAGAATTGGGTAGTGAGAAGTTAAAGATGTCTGTGAATACTTCTGCCAACTGATCCGCACCGTTCGGGAGGAAGCAGTCAGGGTGTGATCAAGTCCTGTTGCTTTCAGCAGATTCACTCTCAGGAAGGCCGATCAGAACAAGAAACAAAGCTGAACTACAGTAACCACTCGAGAACAGCTGTGAAAAATCTCTGTTGCTGTCACATTAGGAATTAGCCTAAACTATGCCAAATAACCAGAGAATCAACTTGCCACAGATAACTTGCCACAGCGCAGAACTTATGTATTCTAAAGGTTACGAACTCCATTGGAGCATCAAGGGATGTGTGTGGACTTTTATATAATGTTTCTAATGTAGTCCAAGAAACAGGAGGTGAAACCAAGCAGAGGCTAGTTATCATATGCAATAAGGAACTGCAGATGCTGGTTCACACGAAAAATAATGCCAGAGTAACTCAGCGGTCTGATGAAGAGTCTCGACCTGAAATGTCACCTATTCCTTTTCTCCAAGTTTGATGAAGGGTTTCGACACAAACGGCACCTATTCCTTTCCTCCAGAGATGCTGGAGAGTTACTCCAGCACCATATTGTGTCTATTTTCAGGGTCTAGTCATAATTACTTTGGGAAAGGAAGTCGCGACAAAAATAATGAGTTATGGTTGGCTGTTCTGATGTATCACTTGGCTACAAAAGTGCATGAACAGGTGTTCAGGAGCTAAGATGGCAGCAATTAACTAAAACAGTTACTGTGCAGAGGGTAGTTTGTGAAAGAGCAAGGCGTTGTATTGTAAAAGGTATTTTTGTTATGTTTTATTTATCAATATCAATAACTAGCTGAAGTTTTAATACTGTATACTGGAGGGTAGCTAATGTAACCCAACTTTTTAAGAAAGGAGGGAGAGAGAAAACGGGGAATTATAGATCAGTTAGCCTGACATCGGTAGTGGGGAAAATGTTTGTGTCGATTATTAAAAATGTAAAAGCAGCGCATTTGGAAAGCAGTGACAGGTTCGGTCAAAGTCAGCATGGATTTATGGAGGGGAAATCATGCTTGACTAATCTTCTGGAATTTTTTGAGGATGTAACACATAGAATGGATAAGGGAGAGCCAGTGAATGTTGTGTATCTGGTCTTTCAAAAAGCCTTTGACAAGGTCCCACACAAGAGATTAGTGTGCAAAATTAGAGCACATGTTATTGGGGGTAGGGTACTGACTTGGATAAAGACCTGGTTGGCTGACAGGAAGCAAAGCGTAGGAATTAACGGGTCCTTTTCAGAATGGCAGGCAGCGACTAATGGGGTACCACAAGGCTCGGTGTTGGTACTCCAGTTATTTACAATATATATTAATGATTTAGACGAAGGAATTAAATGTAACATCTCCAAAGCTGGGTGGCAGTGTGAGCTGTGAGGAGGATGCTATGATGCGGCAGGATGACTTGGATAGGTTGGGTGAGAGGGCAGATGCTTGGCAGATGCAGTATAACATGGATAAATTTGAGGTTATCCACTTTGGTGGCAAGAACAGGAAGGCAGATTATTATCTGAATGGTATCAGATTAGGAAAAGAGAAGGTGCAACGAGATCTGGGTGTCTTTGTACATCAGTCACTGATAGGAAGCATGCAGGTAAAGCAGGCAGTGAAGAATGCTAATGGCAAGTAGGCCTTCACTGCGAGAGGATTTGAGTTTAGCAGCAAGGAGGTCCTTCTGCAGTTGCACAGGGCGCTAGTGAAACCACACCTGAGTATTTTGTGCAGTTTTGGTCTCCTAATTTGAGGAAGGACAGTCTTGCCATTGAGGGAGTGCAGTGTGTGTTCACCAGGTTAATTCCCAGGATGGTGGGACTGACATATAATGAAAGAATGGGTCAACTGAGCTTGTTTTCATTGGAATTTAGAAGGATGAGAAGGGATTTTATAGAAACATATAATATCCTTAAGGGATTGGACAGGCTAGATGCAGGAAAAATGTTCCCCATGTTGGGGAAGTCCACAACCAGGGGGTCACAGTTTAAGAATAAGGGGTAGGCCATTTAGGACTGAGATGAGGAAAAATGTTTTTACCCAGAGAATTGTGAATTTGTGCAATTCTCTGCCACAGAAGACAGTGGAGGCCAATTCTATGGATGTTTTCAACAGAGATTGATTTAGCTCTTAAGGCTAATGGATTCAAGGGATATGGGAAAAAGCAGGAAATGGGTTCTGATTTTGGATGACCAGTCATGATCATATTGAATGGCGGTGCTGCCTCGAAGGGCCGAATTGCCTACTTCTGCACCTATTTACTGTTTCCTGAAAAATGATGATACTTCGTAAGAGGAGTGGTATCTGGACAGTATGAATGCCCTTGAGCCAAAGCCTTGAGCAGCTGAGGTTCTTAAAGCTATCAATCATTCAGATCTATCCATGGTCATTCGATCTAACATCAGGTGGAGCAGCCCAAGATAAAGTAAAATCAGCAGTTGGTGATTTTGTCAAAATGATGATTTGTGGCTTGTAAGTTCGTTCCATACATGCACCCCCATACTTGTAGTCTACAGTTTCCCTCCACTAAAAGCCATCCCCTGACCTGTACAATGAGATCTATTTCTCACTCAAGTCACTAACTGGAACTTACATTTTGTGGGCCCGTAAATATGTAATGTAACAAAATATTAACCTGATAAGCACCATTTTTCATTAGTTGAGTCATTACGTCTTTTTCTTTTACTCATGCAAATTACGTAACACAGAGTAGGTTTTGCACCTACCTGCCAATGTACCAAATATACCCTCAACTTAAAAAGACATCAAGCTGGAACTCCTGTTAACTGCAACCCTTTATTTACCAGGTTAAGGCCAAATCGAACTTTGCAAACAAAACCAATAAAAATCTTTTATACAATTTGGTTTTTTTTTGATAAATATTGATTGTTAATGAATAAGCAATACTCCCTGACAATTTTGCAACATTTCAAGGTGGAGAAACATGTAAAAACAAAGAACTGCCGATGTTGGTTAATACAGAGAAGGTCACAAAGTGCTGGAGTAACTCAGCAGGTCATGCAGCATTTCTGGAGAACATGGATGACGATTTTGGTTGAGACCCTTCTTCAAAATAATTGTAGAAGGGGGGCACGGGGAGAGAGAAGATAGCAGGTGTTGGACCGGTTTGAAAAGTTATGGATTGTGAATCCATAGGGAGGAAAGTAGTGGGAAGGGACACTGAGATGGGACATCTAAATCCAGCCAGCTACCTGAAGTCATGTTGCCTAATGTCAGGATCCAGATCCATGTGGTCAATGAATGGTGTCAATGGAGCTGGCCAACTGCAAACAGAAACCAGTACTCAGACAGCGCCCTATGATACCTATGATGATCTCTTTTTTTAATTAGAAAGAAAAATATACTTATTTGTCCTTACTTTTTTTTTAACTCAGGTCAGTGAACTTACTCAAATGGGTGAGGGGAAGCGGTGGTCCAAGAGGTGGAATGTGATCGCGAGATCCAGGTGAGGAATTGATTGGAAAGTAGGTCAGGTGGGGTAGAGATAGTAACTAAGATTAGAGGTAACGTGAAGATAAATATGTTCCCCTTACCTCTCTCTACCATCTATCTCCTTTCTACTCCATCAGTCTGATGAAGGGTTCCGACGCAAACGTTTCCCTGTACAGATGCTGCCTGACCTGTTGAATTCCTCCAGAAGTTTGTTCTATACTCAAGATTCCAGTATCTGTGATCCTGTGTCTCCAATTAACCCTATGATGCTGTTTTGGCATTCAATGACCATGTGGCTGGTGATCCAACTCCATAGCACAGGGATGGAAACCCTTTTGCCCTTAAACCATGCCATTAGATTGATGATACATGGGTGACCTACTCCTATGCCAGTGTCCCAAGCTTCCCATTTCCAAATAATGATTATACTGTAACAGTGTGTCCTCATTTTCTATGTGCAATACCGTGCTGTGCCTATTACCATACAGCTACTGTTTACATGGCTTTGACTATTTCCCAAATTGTTGGCTGTATTTTTAGGACAATGCCTCCTAATCCTGGTGGAAATATTTCCTCCCCATTGCCTTATCAACCAATGGAATTAATTTCCCCTACTTGTCCTATCTGTTCTTAATATCTCAAAAGTTATCTGGGTTTAACAGCGATTAACCATGTACATTTCATGAAGTGAAACCTAGTTTGCAGTTTGTTACTTTATACAGGCATCAACTTGCATTTAGGTACAGTGGTGGCTTTGAAGTGGTTAAGCATCCAAAGACTCTTTAGCAAGGAACACTGCACAAGAAAGCAGAGTCACAGAGCAAATTCTGAAGGAGCTGGAGGAGGATAAACAAAACACATTAAACTGATGTATTTCTATTTAAAAAAAAGGAGACAAAGTGTTGGAGTATCTCAGCAGGTCAGGCAATATTTCTGAAGAAAATTGATAGATGATGTTTCGGGTCGAGACCCTTCGTATTTCTACCTTAGATCTTAAAATCTAGAAATTGAATTTCAACTATTCTTGGTGCATTGAAACATGATTGCATTAAATCAAAAAATAGTCAAAAAAGGTATGAAAAAAAAAGTTTGAAATAATGTTAGGGTGTTGTTGAGGAAAATGACTGAGGAAAATTAAAGGTAATACAGAGAGTTTGAGGTTTGCTTCAAGACACTTTATTGCATGATATCATGGAGAGATGGTGGCAGCTAACTGTTCACCGCTTCTCTGATGTTGCAGCAGAATTAACCAACAGTTATACAGTGCAGTAAACAACTTTCTTTTGTTAGATACAATTATCCTGTTGTTACTACCTACTGCATGGGTACCAATTATTTCATTAGCCATAATATACTTTTTGTTTATTTTAATCTTATCCAACAACAGAAGGTTAATACAAGTCAAAATTAATACAAGGGCATCTTGACATTATTCTATCTCATCTTTCAAGCAGACAGTGCCACTGCCCCCTCTCTGAGCCAATCATAAGCCCCCATTTACTGTAACAGTGCTACTAGTGGTAGGGGGCACGGGTGGTCTACCCAGCTATTGCTGTTCTGTTTTTGAATCACAATAGTTATCGACATTACAGGATTAACTATTGTGATCCAGCATTCATAAACTCTCCACTGAGAAACAGGCTTCCTTATCTATGCCCTAATTTGTGTGCCTTATTAACCATGCTACACATTCCCAGACAAGCGATAATGCGTCTGAAATGTGTTTTGCCAAATTCCCATGATCTTCTTCTGCATCTGATAAACGAGAGATGCCAATTGCCATATCCGCACACTGTTTCGTTACCTTATTTAGTTCCGATCAAAATTAAGTAAATGAAGATTTTAATTTTTTCTTCTACATTTCCATCCTTGTTGATCTTTATGATCAACACATATTATAGTTTCATTAATTCGGTGGAAAAAATAAAGGCATACGTGTCCGATTATAATCTGGTTGGAACCAGTCCCTTTTTGTTACCTTCATCCTGTTTCTCATAACTATCTAGATGCCTCACTTTCTCCCTCATGTCCTCGATGATCCCATACAATGTTAGTAAATCAAAAAGTATTTAACTATACAAAGATAGTTAATAAGGAATATGTCTTCATTTTGACACTTATAATAAAATGTCTTATCACTACAACATTAGGTGTTTCCTTCTCTTTGAGGGATCCGTCTGAATGATGCAGTTTATAGCTAGTGGCATGTATCCAATCGGGTTTCTCTTTTACTTTTACAGCTGTCTGTATTGTTAGCAGCGCCATATATGGTCCTTTCCACCAAAGAGAGAAAGAATATTTGTTCATTGCTCGTACATAAACCTAATCTCCTAGTTTAAATTTCCTTTTGTTGGAGGGATCTGTGCCTGCTTTACTTTTTCATAGATTTTGCCGAATCTACAGTAGGTATTGTTTCTTTCAAATTAAAATTTTTAATATTTACTACTGCCCTTGCATCATCACTCCTGGTGGGATGTGCTTCCACTCATCTGGAGAACATATCTACTATGACCAGAATGTACTTAAAACCCTTTGCTGCGAGCATATGTACAAAATCAATTTGCAAATTCTCAAAAGGCATTTCAGGTTGTGATAGGTGACCAAACATCAATGCTAACCGTGAATTTTCTTTGTGCCGCAGACTCAATTTTAGCCGCTTGTAATTGTGGGGTTTGCCGGAGAACAACCTGTTTAGCCGCGAATCAGCTGATCTGTTTCAATTGGATACATCATCATCCGATGATGTATCATCATCCGATGATGTATGGGCCTCGCATTTAATAACTGCGATTTGCTATGGCAATTGGATAGCATCCAGTAAATTTAAGACCAGTTTATCACGTTTAGTAGCCTTTCCCATTGATGTGATGAATCCTCTATTTTTCCATAACTGCCCAAAGTCATGCACAACCCCAAACGCATAGCGAGAATCGGTGTAGATATTAGCACTTTTATCTTTTGCCAATATGCAGGCACGAGTCAGGGCATACAGCTCAGCTGCCTGAGCGGTCATTCCGGATGGTAAAGCATACTACTCCAGCACTTGGTTGTGTTGTGACCACCACATATCCAGCTAACAATCTGTCATTGCTAGGTATTATTAAAGATAGGAATACGTCTTCATTTTGACACTTTTTAAAAATCTTCTTATCACTACAACATTTTATGGCTCTTGTGTTTCCTTCTCTTTGAGTGATGCAGTTTACATCTGGTGGCGTGTATCCAACCAGAATCACACTGGAACATGACCTACACAATTCATATGGAATTGAGTTTAGTGCAACTTCCCACATTGCCGGATCATTTTCTTGGCTGCCACCATTCCAAGCATCAGTGATTGTTGTTCTTCAAACGTAAAGTTCAAAGCAGTCTCTGAGCATCCAAAAAGTGCCAGGTCAGGATCAGGGCGAATATCTTTTCCATAGACCCCAGAGAACCACTTCAATATTTCAGACCAGTATCTTTGTATATGAGGACAGTCAGAAAATGGGTGTTAAAGAAGCATCTGCACCTTTGCATCTGTCACATAATGGAGAAATAGCTGGGTGGATTCGATGTAATTTGGTCTTTGAGTAATGGAGTCTATGGATGACTTTAAACTGAATCAGTTTATACCTGTCATTGATCGAACAAGTTTGGATTCTGGTCAAACCTTCATTCCAAATGTCATCAGACACTTTGAAATTCAGCTCAGTAGACCAGGCTTCTTTCAGATGGTTAGTGGATACAGAGGTGGTGAATGGATGCACAAAGCAAGATATTAGATGTTTGGAGTCCGGAGGAAGCTGCAGGAGCTCGTAGAGTGAGCAACTGTCAGGCATGGTTTGAAAATTTGGAATTTGGTCTTTAACGTAGTGCCTAATTTGGAGATAGCGAAGAAAATGATAGTTGGAAAAGTTAACTTTTAATTTCAGCTGATTAAACGCAGCAAACCTTTTGTCAATATATAAATCTCTCAGGGTCGCAAGGCCCTTGTCCCTCCAGACAGCAAACACCCCATCCATCTGTGATGGCAAAAAGGAGTGGTTGTGACATATGGGGGTGTAAATAGAGACATTTGACAATGTACTGAAACTTCTTATCTGATTTAAAATTCGAATATAATTTCTTAAAATAAAATTCTCACCAACCAACTTGTGTGGGGATTCTGTTTTGGAAAAAAGCAAACTGCAGAGGGAGGAATTTTTCACTGCTGTGCTTTCAATGTTTAGCCACAAGGGGGCATTATTATTATTATTATTCAAAGGTTCATCTGGGAATCCCCATTGCCAGTAAATCAGAGCTCTAGCATTGGCTGCCCAATAGTAGTGCCTAAATATAGGAAGGCCCATGCCTCCCTCATTTTTTGGCTTTTGAAGATGCGCCTTTGATATATGGTGGGCTTTATAGCCTTAAATAAATGGAAGATAATGGAGTCCAGTTAATGGACTCCAACAATCTGTCATTATTAACGATAGTTAATAAGGAATATGTCTTCAATTTGACACTTTTTTAAAATCTTCTTATCACGACAAAATTCTACGGCTCTTGTGTTTCCTTGAGGGATTCGCCTGAGTGATGCAGTTTACATCTGGTGGCGTGTATCCAATCAGAATCACACTGGAACATGACCTACACAATTCATATGGAATTCAGTTTAGTGCAACTTCCCACATTGCCACACAGCACTTGTAAAGGCACAGTCCTCTTGGTAGCTAACCAGCAGCAAAACATATTATTGCTGCACTGGATGAGAAAGGGGAGAGTGGGACAGTGACAAAAAGGAATAGCTTGTGCATCTGGGTGACCATTTACAAATTTCTACAGATGCACTATAGAGAGCATACTGTTGGTTTGCATCATACCTTGGTTCGGGAACAACTCTGCCGTTGATTGCAAGAAATTGCAGAGATTGCAGATGCAGCCCAGTCTATCACACAGACCAGACTTTCCACAATTGACTCCATTTACACTTCACGCTGCCTCAGAAAAGCAGCTAACATAATCAAAGACGTTCTCCCCAATCATTCCTTTTTCTCCCTGCTTCGGTCGGTAAAAAGGAACAGATGGTTGAAAGTGTATATCACCAGACTCAGGAACAGTTTCTTCCCCTCTGTTAACAGGCTTCAGAAGAGTCCTTCCATAAGCTAGGGTGCCGTCTGATTCACCTCTATTCTATTGCAGACATTAGACTTTGTCTACAGACTGATGTGATACAACGCTGAGAACTATTTTGTGTACTCTGTATCTTCTCCTTTGCTCTACATAGTGTACTTGAGTTTGATATTTATGTATGGTATTATCTGATATGATTGGCTAGCATGCAAAACATAGTATTTCACTATACGCGGGTACCCATGACAATAATAAACATAAACCTAAACTAAACCCAAACCATAGCAAGTGCCTTGTAGATCGTAGCTCAAGATGTATCCTGCAGGATGAAGAGTCTACAAAACCATGGAGCAGTGTTGCAAGAAAAATAAAAACCTCACAATGTCCAGGTGTACTGCACACCATCTTCTATATTACTAAATCTCTGATCTTGACCGCTTTTGGCCGACTGTGCTGCAATTTCCGAGAGAACGCCGCTACCAACGGCCATCATTTATGGCCACCTCGCTCAGAGCCCCCCTCCGCCGTATGAGTGCGGAGGATTCTTTCCGTCGATGAGAAATGAGAGAGATATTCATGTTTTTACAAAATTCCCCATTCGCTCTGCTGCGCCCGCTGGCAGCAGGGGGAGGGACTATAAAACCAGGAAGTGTCGTGCCTCACTCAGTCTCTGCCAGACCAGGAAGCGAGAAGGTCACGGCTCTCTGAGCTGCGAATAACACTGAACGCACGTATACTCCACGGTGAGTCCCCTCGATGCGGCAGTAAAGTGGCTGCAGCCTTTTTTAACAAGTTTGTGTTCACAAAATGAATTTTGGTTGTCGGGTGTCTGCAGCCCAATTGTTTGCCTTGGCTTGGCTTTTAAAATTGTTGCAACAGTTGGATGCCTGCCCAAGCATCCATACGGCCCACAATGTCTATACTAGCCCTCTGGAAACCAGTACCTTCGGCCCACAACACCCATACTACCGCAAAAGACAGCCCCCACCCTCACTGGCGAGCAGTATTGGAATTGGTGGAGAGGTGGAATAATGTGTTGGTGACCAGCCCTCCCGTGTGATGCTGGGACCCAACGGGTCCCACTTAGTCTAGTTTAATATATATTCTCCCAAGCAAACTGCACACATTTCTAACACATCCACTCATCCTATTACCATCTAGTCCAACTCACTCTTTCAGCTCATTATTGAATTTCAACCAAAAACCCAAGTGAAGACAAAAAAGGTAGGGTAGTGGGAAAAAAATCACTCAAACCCCTTCATCTCCTCCTTGGGGTAAAACAACAAGCAATCTGAGTGAAACTATCTGCATGGGTCCCAATCCGAAATATCACCTATCCATCCATTCCCTCCATAGTTGCTGCCTGGCCAGCTGATTAACTCCAGCACTTTGTGCTTTACGAGCTGCACTGTTGCATCACCAGGATGGTCTTGGGGATGTGGCTTTTAGTGCAACTTTCTTCTGTGCTGTCTTTTCAAGATTTAAGGAAGGTCCCCCAATTTCCACATCAGTAGGAACAAGAGGGAAGGATCAAGTGAAAGAGGTGATGCTGATGAGGACTAAAGCTTGCCATTATGCCTGACATAACATAACACTATGAAGATGGGCTGATCAGTTGAAAAGGATTGGTATCACAAGGAGAATCACAAGAACCCTGCAGTCCGGCTTCAGGCACACGGTGCCGGAGTAGAACATGACAATGTAGTTACAAGTATTCCTATTGCCTTAGGTTCAGATGAGATGATTTCATAACACAGCTCCAAAGTCTCCAAAGACGTACAGGTTCGGAGGCTAATTGGCTTGGAACAATTGTAATTTGTCCCTAATGTGTAGATAGTGTAAGTGTGAGGGGATCACTGGTCGGTGTGGACTCGGTGGGCCAAAGGGCCTGTTTCTGCACTGTATCCCTAAACCAAACTGAACTAAACTAAACAGCTTCTTCACAAACTTCCATATGACTTTATGAGCAGAAAAGGTGATCAGTTTAAATTCAGTCCCACTAACTGGCTGGACAGCAAGTATTATTGCTGTTATCACCCGATACATCATCCGGCAGAGTGCTACTCCATCATGCTCTATTATTTCACCACTATAAGCAAACCAAGGCTTAAGGTTGTACGTCCATCCAGTGGCTGCATTTAAACCTTCACTTTAAACCTACTGCATGTCCTCTGGTCCTCGATTCACCTACTCTGAGCAAGAGACTGTGTATTTACCACAACTATTCCTCTCATGAATTCATACATCTCAATAAGATCACCCCTCAACTTCCTGTGCTCCAAACCTACTCAACCTCTCCCCATATCTCATGCTGCCTAGTCCTGTCAACATCCTCATAAATCTTCATTGTACCCTTTCCAGCTTGACAACATCTTTCCTCTACCATGGTGAGCGGAATTGAACTCATTGCTCTAAATGTAGCTCACCAACATCTTATACAACTGCGACATGACCTCCCAACTCAATACTGATGAAGGCCAATGTGCCAAAAGCCTTTTTAACCACCTGTGACTCCACCTCTTTAGCTTAGAGATACAGCCCGGACAGGCCCTTCAGCCCACCAAACCCATGCCGATCAACAATCCCCGCACACTAACATATCCTGCACACACTAGAGACAATTTACTATTATACCAAGCCAATTAGCCTACAAACCTGTACGTCTTTGGAGTGGGAGGAAACCGGAGCTTCCCGGAGAAAACACATGCAGGTCACGGGGAGAACATACAAACTCCGTACAGACAAGCACCCATAGTCAGGATCGAACTTGGGTCTCTGGTGCTGTAAGGCAGCAAATCTACCATGCCGCCCACCAGGGTAGGTAAGGAGTGGTCAAAGGTCGCGCTACGGCAGCTGGTCAGATCATGACTCTGCTTTTCTCAAGGAATTACCTATTCTACCCCATCCCCATCCCCATCATAGACAACATTCACACACACTTGGCCACACCATCGCTACTGTAAAGCTCTCTCCCAGACCCCATTGACCAGGCAGCCCCAGCATTTGCAATCATGCATCACTGTCTTTGTGTCTTTCTTCAGGATGACTGAATTCAGCCCTCAAAAATGTTTAAATAACAAAGACACTTATTCTCGTTGTGATTTGTTTTTTCTCCGTGCAGTTTCCTTTATTCTAAGCGGATCTCTTTGTTTAAATGTGGCTTTCTGTTTGTATGCACTTGGTTGACATTTAGTTTTGCCCAGCTGTGGCCAGCTCCAGAAGCTTTCACTGAAGCCGTTGTGGTTTGTGGCTGGTCCACTCCTGGGTAATTGCAAGTGGAGATGCACCTGCTCTTTGTGCTGCGGGTTTGCCAGCTGTGCCATGCTCTTCCAAATTGTAATTTATACACTCCATCATTTAATAGCTTAGTTAAATTATCTAAATACTCTTCAAATAGATATCAGGACTGCAAATAAAATGGATTTAATGGCTGGAGCTTTCAATATGTCTTCCTGGTCACACTGGGAACAGCTTTGGAACATTGGCAAACTGCTGTCATGCTTGGAATGGATTTGGTCTGCATGATGAGTGAGTTCAGGCGAGCTCCATGTTCAGCTACATGGTGGTCAGTGTGTGGCAGTGTCACTGTGCATGGGTATGTGGGCTGCGTAGCTATGGTATGGTGGGTGGGGAGGGTGTGCAATTGGGGCTGGGTAACTGAGTGCAGAGGAGATGGTATGGTTTACAGCAGGGTGTGCAATGCTGGTGGAGGAGTGGGAGCAGAATGTTCAGGTGATAGTGTAGAAACAAAGAACTGCAGATGCTAGTTAATACATAAAATGACACAAAGTGGTGGAGTAACTCAGCAGGTCAGGCATTGTGAGCATGAACAGGCATTGTGTCGGGTAGAGATCCTTCTTCTCATCTGAAACGTCACCTGTTCATGTTGTCCAGAGATGCTGCCTAACCTGCTGAGTTACTCCAGCACTCTGTTGTTTTGTGTAGAGGGGATAGAATGGGTTGTGTGGGGCATGTGGTGGAGATAACAAACAATCCTATCATGGTGTGAGATATCGATGGCAGTCTGGGAGCCTATGACTGGGTGTAGGTGTGGGATTGCAGGTACCTGTAGCCAGGTGTTCGGGTAGGAGTAAAGGAGCTTGTGGCTTTGTGTAGGGGTGCGCTGTTGAGCTTCTGCTGTTGGAATAACTTAGGTCACACACAGTGACTAAGATCCAAAGACTTTATTAGCGTTACAGCATAGGTAACCTCATCTTAATACATAACTCAAGACTGAGAAAGAAAGGAATGAGAAGCATTCTGTTAAACTAGTGGGCGGAGCTACAAAGTATGACTCATACCATGAGTGACACTGATCTACATCCTCCCTCTTAAAGAATTAAATGTCAGTACAAAACCATTGACTAAATAAGGCATGCGTAGCAGTTGATAATAAGCTGGAGGAAAGTCAAACATAGCCCGGGTACTTCACGATGGGCTTGCAAACATGACCGATAAAAACCATCTCCGATTTTCCCCACGGGGGACAGAACTGGTGGCTTCATGGGTGACGGAGATTGAACCAGCATTCTCGGTGATGAAACAGGGGACTGCAGCACAGGCGGAGCCGGCATCGCCACTGGCAAAGCAGCCGCTCCCGAAGTGGGTTGTTGTGCTGGTGTAGGCAGATCAATGCCATTGGCACTGACCAGATATGAGCGTTGCTCAGAAGCAATTCCAGAAATTATGCCGATACGGTCATGGCCTTTGTTACTTTGCAAACCAACCACCTGCCCCTTGGTTAATGGTGGCAGCGGCCTACTTGTCTTGTCGTACGACTGTTTTTGAATGTCACGCTTTTGTTGTAACCTGGACTGGACTTCCGATGGTGGAACCACCTGTGGGATCAATGCCTGATCAGCCACAGGCACCGTGGCTCGGGTCTGCCTTGACAATAAACGTTGAGGGTTGGTTGTTGGTGCTACTGCTATTGGGGAAGGTTTGAATTGCACTCAATGAAAACTTCCAGGGAATCTCAGGGAGGAGGTCAGTGCAGCAGTGAGAAATTAACTTGATTTACAGATCATGATGTAGGACTATGATGAATTTGAGTCTAAGTATGAAATGCAACAGAAAGAAAACATTAATAGGCAATATTTACAGGCCACAAAATAGGGGTTATTATATTGGGCAGGCACAATGTAGGATGTTAGAGGTTCATGTGAAAGAGGTAATAAAATTATTATTGGAGACTTTTAGCCTACATGTTGGTTGTATTCAGCAAATTTGCTGTAATTAGGTGGAAGGTGATTTTCATGGAATATATATAAGATGTTTTCACAGATCAATATGCTGGAGGAACCAATGGTGGAAAAGGTTATTTTATAATTTGCTGTTTGCAATGATAAGGGATCAATTGATAATCTTGTTGCCAAGGGGCCCCAAGGTAAAGAATGACCATAACACAGTAGAATTTGACATTGAGTCTGAAAAGGATGCAGTTCAATCTGAGATTGAATGATTAAATCTCAGAAAAATAACTGAATGCAGGAGTTGGCCATGGTTATTTGATAGAATCCATTATATGTATTATCGTGCACAGGCAATGGTTTGCATTTCTGGAAATAATTCATCAGTTGCAAATAATATATGTAGCCTTAAGGGACGAAAACCACCAGGAAGTTGGATTCAATTGTGTTTGACTGAGAAATTAAGGATGGTATTAAATCTAGGAAACTTTACTTCTAAAGTTGGCAGAAGCACCAGTAGGTCTGATAACTGGGATCAATTTAGAACACAACGGAGTAAGATATCAATAAAGAAGGGCAATATACAATACGGCAAGAAATACAAAAAAATATATTGTAATAACTTTTATAAATATGTAAAAAGAAAATCTCTAGCTGAAACAAGTATGTTCACCATATCGATAGAGACAGGAGAACTTACAAAAGGGAATAAGGAAACGGCTGAAGTTTTAAACAAATTATTTGAATTCATCTTCACAGTGAAAGATATAAAACCTACTGGATATACAGAATATGGAAGAACCATGGCTTTGTGTATGTGAAATAATGTTTCAGCAATATCGGGTTTGAAGAGGTTACCAAGAGGATTGATGAGCGCAGGGCAATGGACATTGTCTACATGGACTTCAGCAAGGCCTTTGACAAGGTCCCGCATGGTAGACTTGGTTGGAAGGTTAGATCACATCGAATCCAAAGTAAACTAGCCAATTGGATTAAAAATTGGCTTGGAGCCAGGTGCCATAAAACATAGTACATCAAACATATTCAAAGGTTAATTGTATGTGGTTGTTTTTCTGATTGGAGGCTTTTGACTAGGGTGTACAGTTGGTATGGATGTTGAGTCCACTGATGTTTGTTATCTACATTAACAATTTGGATGACAATGTAACTAGAATTGTTCACAAATTTGCAGATGATTCTAAAATCAGTGGTAAAGTGAACAGTGAGGAAAGATGCAAAAGTTTACTCAAGCTCCAGATCAGTTGCGAAGGTGCGTCAAGGAATAGCAAATAGGATTTAACTCTGACAAATGTGAGGTGTTGCTTTTTTATATGTTAAACCAGGCCAAGACTTACACATGATTGAGCCCTGGAGAATATTATCAGACATATATGAGGAGGAATATGGATCAGGTGCAGCAGGGGAGATTCGTTTAACCTGGCATCATCTTTGGCATGGACATTGTGGGCTGAAGGGTCCGATCCTTTACTATACTTCTCTATCATCTATATTCCAAAGAAAACTAGCTGTATGCTTCCCTAAAAATAGCAGTTCAGATGGATAGGCTGGTGAAGACGGAATTTGGCATACTTGCTTGTATTGAAAAGGATGTTGTGGACAATATTTGGGACATCATAACACAGCTGTAAAAGTCCTTAAAGGTATAGGAAGGCTGTTATTACATTGGAAAAGGTGCAGATTCACCAGCATGCCAAGACTTGCAGGCTTGAGATATAGGGTGGCTGGATAGGCTGATACTCTTTTCTTTGAAGTGTTGGAGGTTGAGGAGTGTCATTATTGAAGTGTACAACATCATGTCTACAGTCTTTCTCCCAATGTAGATCATTCTAACACTAGAGAGCATAGGCTGAAGGTAAGAGTGGAGAAATTTAAGAAGGAGCTCAAGGGTGACTTTTTTTTAAAATCTGAGGGGAGTCTGTTTCTTGAATGAGCAGGAGGGAGAGCTACATGGCTATCAGCCACTTGGACAAATATATGCATAGTAAGAGTTTATAGGGATATAGACCATATACAGGAAAATTGGACCAACCTAGAATAATAACATGGTCTCAATGGATAAGTTTCATTTCCATGCTATGTAGCTCCCTAACTTTATGACTCATTGACCCAGTCGTTAAATACATTCATTTGACTACAACAAATGATCTCAACTTCCTATCTAACTCATCCGAATATTCAGGGCTATAATACCAGGGACTCAAAGAATAAAATCTCATTATATGCAGACGATATACTTTTATATATTACAAAGTCACAAACGAGCATACCAAATTTATTAAACTTAATAGAGGAATTTGGGTTTTTTTCTGGATATAGAATAAACTGGAACAAAAGCGAAATCATGACATTAAAACCTCAAGAACCTACACACTTACTGAAGTTCCCCTTTAAAATCGCAACAGAAAAATTTAAATACTTGGGTATTCAGATTACTAGAAAATATAAAGCATTATTCAATGCTAATTTTATAGCTTTATTAAATAAACTTAATACACGGATTAAATTTTGGAAAACACTTCCCTTATCATTATTAGGTAGAATAAATGCAATAAAAATGATCTTCCTACCACAATTACTATACCTATTTCAGTCTATACCGGTATGTATACCAAAATATTTTTTTTTTAAATTAGACTCTAACATTACAAATTATATTTGGGACTATAAATCACATAGAATCACAAAAAAACACTTATGTAAACCAAAAGAGGTCGGGGGACTTTCACTTCCGAATTTTATGTATTATTACTGGGCAGTGCATATTAAGAATATGATTTATTGGTTGGATAGTTCTACACAACAGACAGAATGGATAAAAATGGAGAAGGAGGATTGTCATCCTTGTAATATAGGAACGATCCTCTTTTCCCCCAAAAAGCTGAATAACACAATATATAAGAACCCAATTATATATGGTACAATAAGAATTTGGAAACAAATAAAATTATCTTTAAAATTAAGAAATCTATCACTGTTAATGCCAATTGCGAATAACCCTTTATTTAAACCATCTCTTATTGATAAGACATATAACCAATGGGAAAGTCTCGGAATTAGAAGGATCAGGGATATGTACGAAATGGGAAACCTACTATCATTCCAACAACTACAATTAAAATTTAAATTGAAAAACAACTAATAATTTAAATATCTTCAGATTTGCGACTTTGTGAAAAAATATATACAAGGATATCAAAAAGTAACTCCTGACTTATTGGAAGAAGCAATGAATATTGAAGCTGACTCACAAAAATTAATATCCTATTTATATAATAGTATTTTAAATATAGACCTACCATTGACAGAGGTACTTAGAGAAGAGTGGGAACGGGAATTAATGATAAAAATTACGAAGGTTAAATGGGAAAAATACCTGATATATATTCACAAATGTTCAAATAATGTAAGACATAATCTAATTCAATTTAAAATTGTACATAGATTATATTATTCAAAAACAAGATTGAACAAATTTTATCCAAATATATCCGCCACTTGTGATAAATGTCTAGCCCAAAAGGCAACTATAACACACTCCTTAGTTTCCTGCATAAAACTTTATAGATTTTGGAATTATATTTTTGAAATACTTACAAAATTATTCAAGACAAGAATGGAACCTAATACTGAAATGATTATATTTGGTGTAATGGAAGATGGGAATAAATTGAACACATCTCAAAATCTATTCCTTAACTATGGTTTAATAATAGCAAAAAAATTAATACTTAAATTTTGGAAGGGTACATCAATACCAACGCTTAAAATGTGGATTGCAAGTATGTTGGACACCGCTCATCTTGAGGAAATGCGATTCCTCCTAATGGATAAATCAGACCAATTCATAACGAGTTGGTCTCCATTCGTCGTTTTTTTGGAATCATATGGTGCAACACAATTGTAAAAAATAACTGTTTCAGGACTGGACGAGGGTTGGTCAAGACTATAAATAATGATCTCCTTTTCTTTTCACTATTTTCTCTCTCAACTTTCTTCACTTACTCGTTTTCTTTCTTCACACACTATATATTTCACATCTTTCTATCCTTTACTATCTAACTTCTTTTTCTTATTTTCATCTTTTTTCAATGTAACAAAAAAAAAAGAAGTTGTACATAAAATGTATTATGAAAATATATATTAGGCACTTTGGTGCCATATGACTGTGCTTACTTTTAATAAAATAAAATATTTAAAAAAAAAATAAAAAAATAAACCAGGCCAAGACTTACACATGATTGAGCCCTGGAGAATGTTATCAGACATATATGAGGAGGAATATGGATCATGTGCAGCAGGGGAGATTCGTTTAACCTGGCATCATCTTCAGCATGGACATTGTGGGCTGAAGGATCCGATCCTTTACTATACTTCTCTATCATCTATATTCCAAAGAAAACTAGCTGTATGCTTCCCTAAAAATAGCAGTTCAGATGGATAGGCTGGTGAAGATGGAATTTGGCATACTTGCTTGTATTGAAAAGGATGTTGTGGACAATATTTGGGACATCATAACACAGCTGTAAAAGTCCTTAAAGGTATAGGAAGGCTGTTATTACATTGGAAAAGGTGCAGATTCACCAGCATGCCAAGACTTGCAGGCTTGAGATATAGGGTGGCTGGATAGGCTGATACTCTTTTCTTTGAAGTGTTGGAGGTTGAGGAGTGTCATTATTGAAGTGTACAACATCATGTCTACAGTCTTTCTCCCAATGTAGATCATTCTAACACTAGAGAGCATAGGCTGAAGGTAAGAGTGGAGAAATTTAAGAAGGAGCTCAAGGGTGACTTTTTTTTAAAATCTGAGGGGAGTCTGTTTCTTGAATGAGCAGGAGGGGGAGCCACATGGCTATCAGCCACTTGGACAAATATATGCATAGTAAGAGTTTATAGGGATATAGACAATATACAGGAAAATGGGACCAACCTAGAATAATAACATGGTCTCAATGGACAAGTTTCATTTCCATGCTATGTAGCTCCCTAACTTTATGACTCATTGACCCAGTCGTTAAATACATTCATTTGACTACAACAAATGATCTCAACTTCCTATCTAACTCCTCAGGTAAGGAAGTCAGCCATGCCTGGATGCAGCAAAACCTGAAGAGCCATCTGTCACACAGCATGTGTGCATTCAACTGCTTACAATGAACATTTCCAACAAGGCAGATTCTAACTATCTCCTCTTAAAATTCATCAACAATGATTTATAACATCCCTTAATATTAGTTATTTGATTTGAATTTTATTTTATTTCAGATCCATGGTAAGTCCCTGAACTTATATTTAACGCAGTTCATCCCTCCTCCATTGACATCTTTAGGGGAGGGCAATGTGTTTAGTGGAAGATGGTTTCTGGGGTCTTAAATTAATCCTCATACAACTATACCAGCCATATGAATGCCATTGGTATAAAACAGGCCAAGGGTCATCATATAGGTAGCCCACCTTCAAACTTTCCAAAGTCTTTCCATCATCTACAAGGTCCAAGTTAAATGAGTGTTAGACTACTCCCCACTGCAGCTCCAGCAAACACAAATTCTTGTAATTTTCTCCTGGGTTTCCCAACCATACACTAATCATTCACTCCTTCCATCAACAAGTCTATCTGGTTGCAGTTTCAATGATCTATTAAATGAATGCAACAATTTGCCAGAGCTTCTTTGTCAACACCTCCCACATCTCCTGCAACGAGGGAAATATCATTGTGGTTGGATCATCTTTAAATCTCAGCTTAACAGCAACGTGAATGCGTATTCAGCACATGGACCACTAGGGGCGCCGCATTGACGGCAGCCTCTGCTTACAGTTTGTTTTTCAATCGTTTTATTTTTATTTTTAATTAGTTTAAAGTCTGTTTTGGGGGAATCTTTGACTTTTTTATGTGGGGGAGGGGGGTAGGGTAAGGGGGAAACTGTCTCCCAGTCACTTCCTGGCGGGGACGTGACTATTCTCCGAGTCGCGTCCTAGCCCCCCTCCTCGTGGACTACCACTAGGCTTGGCGTGGCCTATCCTGCCGGGGACCGGGAACCAGACCAGAGCTACAACAGTGGCAGCGCAGCGCTGGATTCACTGCGGATCGGGCGGTGCCTACCTGGATCGCCATTTGGAGCTCCGGAGCGTTGGGCCGCTGCTCCAAACATCGCTGAGCTGCGGTTTGGGAGATCTCCCAGCGCGGGTGGCACTGAACAACATCGCGGAGTCCTGGGGGCCTTTGCCGAGAGACGCCAGCGTTGCATTTCCGCCCAGCACGGCCTGCGGATTTTGAGAGCCGCGGACTCCGGTGGGAGGTGCCCAACTCGGATGTCCACACCATTGAAGAGGTCCTCCAGTCCCGACATCGGAATTCCATCAATCCTACGAGCGGGCCTGAACATTGGGCCGCCCGTAGCGGCGACTGCGGAGGGCATGGGGAGGCCCCAACCGCGGGTGAACATCAGGAACATTAGAGGAAGGTGACTGACTTTGGTGCCTTCCCTCACAGTGGGAAACGTTTGATTCTGTGATGGGGATGTTTTATGTTGAACTCTATCGTGTGTTGTGTTCTTTATTTTTATTGTATGGCTGTATGGTGATCACATTTCACTGTGCCAACTGGCACATGTGACAAATAAATGTATCTTGAATCTTGAATCTTCTTGACCGAACCAGTTCAGAAAAGAGTGTTGAATAAAATTAATGGATGAATAAAATAAAATCTTTCACCACTTAATTCCCAAGGATGTCACTAAAGACGTTACTTGTAGAAATAAGTATTAATAAACATAAAAACAAAAAGCTGAAGATTTTCTTCAGCTCTGATTTTCAGAGCTTCATCCTTCATGGAATATTTATTTAATCCATAAAATAGGCTTTGAATGCATAGACCAGAAATCAGGCTCGAATTGAGATATGGTTTTGGTGCATCAAACTCTACTCAATGAATCTGGTGGCAAGACAATGAGAAATTGGTTCACAGGTAGTGATGTTTGGTGGACTGTGTGGGGTGGGAAGACCCGTTGCTCCTCCCGTGCAGCAGCTGGCGCTGCACAGGACAAAGGGAGATGTTTTAAATATATTTTTTCCTGTCTGTAGTGTGTGTGTGTGCAGCCATATGTGTGTTGTTTTGCTGCCAGCATTGGTTCTTGGTTCTTGGTTCTTGGTTCTTGGGTCCTCCAAAATATTCCAACTGGAATTTAAACTGGAGGTGGTGAAGGGAGGGATTAAGCCAGAAAGGGTATAAAGAACACACACTATAGAATTTGACATAAAACATCCCCACACAGCAGAATCAAAGTTTCCCCCTGTGTGGGAAGGCACCAAAGTCAGTCTCCTCCTCCACTGTTCCTCATTGGGTAAAGCATTAAAGAATTCTGTTGTAAATTAAAGACTCTCAAGTTTTGTGCAGACCTAGAATAAGAGCATGAAAGTGGTGTCAGGAGTGGGATACTTTGGATTGGGTCCAAAGACCCAGATAAGAGCCTATTTTTCAATTAAAAAAAAAAAAATTGTGTAGTGTACTCAAACTAAATGTTTCGGCAATTCAATCGTTTCGATCCCATTGCTTCAAAATTTACTTACAGAAGTAACTGAAGTTTCATATGCTGAAATCACAAAGGCTTTGCACCTGTATTTCGACGAAAGTCGAAATTTCCTCGCAACTCGCCTCGATTTCTACCAGACGGTGCAACAGGAAGGACAATTGATCACCGAATTTCTGGCCGAATTTTGCACCAAGGTGATTTTAAAGCTCAATGCTGCAAAAAGTGTCAAGACAATGCGTTGCGGGATAGACTGGTCATGCGCTGCAGGCACGCATTCATCCAGCAGGCGATTCTCAAGGAATCGGATGCCTCATTGAAGAATGTGCTGCAGTGTGCTAAGATGGCCAAGCTGCTAAGTAAAGAACTGCACCAAATGGGTGGCGAAACAGTGTTGAAGCACCCTCAGGGGGTGTATGCAGTTCGTCAGACTCGTCCGCAACGCCAGATTCTGCAATGCCAGAAACCACTTGATCGACCCAGAGCAAATCCGGAGAAGGTGGGACAGTTTCATAAGAGCTGTCCCCCTGTGGGGGGAGGATCAAAACCCTGCTACGGGTGCGGCTTGACTGCTCATCATCATGAGTGCTCGTATATCAAGTCTGTTTGTTATGCCTGTTACCGAAAAGGTTATCTCCAGGCAGTGTTTCAATCCGTAGGAAAGCTGAGGAAGGTCAAGAAAGTGCAAAACACAGTCGACCTAACTGCAGAGACCATTTCTATTGAAGTGCTCATGTGTCTATGAACACCGACAAGCCGAGGATTTTGCTGCAGGTCTCGAATGTTGATTTACAGTTCCATGTGGTCACTAGTGCAACTATGTCACTAGTGGGTCAGGACATCTGGGAGTGGATTGGATCACCAAAACTGAAACTGGCCAACATCCGCTCTTCCGGATACAGACGACAGCCCATTCACACGAAACGCAAATGCACTGTCGCCGTTTCCTGTAATGGTATGACACAGATGTTGCCGCTGATCGTCGTTGGTAAAGAAGGTACATCCCTGTGCGCCATCGACTGGATCCATGCGTTCAAGCTTGACATGAATGCCTTGATCTACAATGGATCATCTATGGCATTGTCATCTACCACGGGTTGCAACATGGTTAGCAAGTGCGAGAACAACCTGCAGAAGGGTCTTGACAAGTTTATGGCCGTTTTTGCAGCTGGACTCAGATATTGCACAAAGATGAAGGCACGGCTCATACTCAAAGACGATGCAATCCCTAGGTTCTTCTAACCAAAACGGTGTCGACAAGGAACTCTGCCGTATTGAAGAAATGGGAATTATCACCCATGTGGACCATTCAGAATGGGCCACACCCATAGTTGTCGTTCAGAAGCCTTGCGGCAAGGTGCGCATCTGTGGCAACTACATTGATCAACACCCCATACCAAGAGTGGACGAGCTGTTCGTCAAGCTGCAAGGAGGACAGTACTTCTTGAAACTGGACATGTCTGACACGTATCTCCAAATGGAACTGGACAAAAAACCTGCATGTGATCAACACACAGAAGGGACTGTTCAGGTACAACCGATTGTCGTTTGGACCGGCACCGGTCATTTTTCAGAAACTGGTTGACAATCTGGATACCAGGATTCCGTATGTAGCCGTCTACCTGGATGACATAATTGTCAATGGCTAGACAGAGGAAGAACACCTGCAGAACCTAAAACAGGTCCTCACACACTGAACAACTACGGCATGAAGTTGTGCCTGGACAAGTGCACATTCTTCCGACAACAGGTCACATATCTCGGACACGTGATTTCGGCAAGTGGTCTGAAGCCATCGGAAGAAAGAGTGGACGCCATTATGAAATTGCTGAAGCCCAAAAATTTAAAAGCAGCTTGAAAGCTTCATTGGCAAGGTGAACTACGATGGCAAATTCATACCGGCACTTTCGACTTTGTGCGCAACATTGAACAACCTGTGAAAACAGGACGTCAAATGGCATTGGTCCAAAGAGTGTGACCATGCATTCACCAGTTTGAAGGAGATGCTCGCCCAGAAGATTCGTTTGGTCCACTATGACCCATCGATGCCGATCTCGCTGGCCGCTGATGCATTGCCGTATGGTCTTGGAGCTGTAATCTCACAAATGGCGCCAAACTTCAAGGAAGAACTAATCATGTTCGCTTCCAAAACTCTGGCGACTGCCGAGAACAACTATAGCCAAGTGGAGAAAGAGGCACTGGTGACAAGCTTTCCTGAGGTGACAAACGGAATCCAGGTGCAGGAGGCCCAGGTGATCAAGATGGTGCCATCAAGTCTGGGTTTCTGAAGAAGCTCCCAACAGTTTCTGTTCCTGTGAAGCCCTAGGTGTCGTTAAGTCTAGGTTTCTGTTAAACAGATGCTAAACCCAGATCTGTGATTGGGTAGAGGATTTTGTGTTTATACATAGTATATGGATGTTAAAAGGTTTTTGTATACATTGTATTATAAGAAAGCAAAGTAATTGACTCTCAATATGATCTCTTATCTGTAAGAAGTAATTGGCATGTCGGGATGGCCACACCATTGCATTTTCGCACCTTTAGTGTCCCCACCTCCGTTTAGGGCTATGAGAGATGATCTGTGCGGTGGGGTGTTGTCTCTCTTTCTGTTCTATCCACGCGAGACTGTCACGGGCTTGAGTGAGTGGCGTAGAAGTTGACCCAATGGTGTTGAATAAAAGGGTTTGGATTCTAGTGCTTGACTCAGTGTTTTACCAACCCAGACTACCAAGAACTGGAATTAACAGTGGCATGAAGATATGACTCTGTTTTGAAAAGTTATTGATTTTTTAAAACTCATTTTTCTGAGGAATTGTTTGTGAATGATCAATGAGAGTTGCTAATGCAGTTCATTGTGGTTCATTGTTAATTCATCATAATCCAAATCAGATGTCAGGAAATTAATATTGAGTGAAAAATTCATGTCTATTGTTATTTTTACAACCATATTGGTTGTGAGAGGATGAATATCTAATATGCATTGTATTTCTTTGTCAATTCAATCAACAACAACTTGTCTGTAAAAACAAAGTATTAAAATTCAGAAAAAGTTAAATTACCTTCTGTGATCTCCAAGCATGCCTCCCACAGACAAGCTGGAAAGAGTGCAGAGAAGATTTATGTGCAAGGCCACCAAATTCCAGTGCAGTATCCTACCATTTCAAGCAGGGTGCAAGGCCACTAAATTCAAATGCAGTTTCATAAGATTTCAAGGCCACCAAAGACAGAGAGTCGTGACCTCTCCCTCCCCCATCTTGCAGAGATTGAGCCACGCCCACACTTCTGGGTTTTATAGTCCCTCCACTCCCACCGGAAGGGGCATGGCCTCCATGGTGTGATAGACAAGAGAGAGAATGTCAACATTTTAAAAACACTAATAACTTTTATTTTTCATCGATGGGGAGAATCCTCAGCACAATGATGAGTGGCGAGGGACTCTGAATAAGATGGCCAAAAATCACAGCCGTATGTGGCAGCGTTTTTTTCTAAAATCAATATACAGCGCAAACAGGAAGTGGTCAAGATTAAACTTTTAATTATCAATAAGGCAACATCGCAGCTCAGACTGAGAGTTGTGAGTTCTCGCTCCCCCATCTGCAGAGACTGAGGCAGTCCACACTTCAGGGTTTTATAGTCCCTTCCCCCCTCTCACCAGAAGGCGCATGACCTTCATGGCATGATTGACAGGAGAGAGGATCCTGCACAACAGAGGGGGACTCTGAGTAACATGGCCAAAATTCACAGCCGTAAGTGGCAGCGTTTTTTCTAAAATCAATATGTAGTGCAACCAGGAAGTGGTCAAGATTTTAGTTCTAATTATATAGATATTGAAAATAAAAGTGTAGCCAAGAGAAGGTTAGAATAAAGAGGAAGCCATTTATGACTGAGGTGAGAAAAAACTTTTTCACCCAGAGAGTTGAGAATTTGTGGAATTCCCTGCCACAGAGGGCACAGTGGAGGCCAAGTCACTGGATGTATTTAAGAGAGAGTTAGATAAAGCTCTAGGGGCTAGTGGAGTCAAGGGATATGAGGTGAAGGCAGGCATGGGTTAGTGGGGATTGGGGATGATCAGCCATGATTACAATGAATGGCGGTGCTGGCTCGAAGGGCCGAATGGCCTCCTCCTGCACCTATTTTTGATGTTTCTATGTTTCTAAGGTTGGACCACTCAGGATAAAGAAGGGGATTTTGCTTAGATATAGGAGAGGTACTAAACAAGTATTTTGCATCCGTTTTCACCAAGGAATAGGACATGGAGGACAGTGGGATCAGTGTGGAGAATACTTATATGCAAGGGTAGTTTGACATTAAGAAGAAAGGAGTGTTGGGATTCTTGAAAAGCATTTAGGCAAATAAATCCCCAGGATCTGATGGGATGTATACCACGTTTTGATGCCATTGGGAATGCCAACAGTATGCAGAAGTCTAGCTTATGTGGCAGAAGTAGTGCACTGCATTCCAAAATAACTCATTTACCAACCCCTTCAAATGTCTTGATCCCCCCCCCCCCCCACACACACACACACACACACACACGTGGCAGAGGCTGCAGCTCACAAATAGGCCTCAGCCATTCTGAACCAACATCATTGGAATGGAAGCAAGTCAGCCTCAATCCTGAGGCATTGAAAAATAAGATATAGTTGCCAGATATAAGTGCCATGCTTTAAAGGCATGTAGACTGGCACGTGTACTGGCAGGGTTTGAGGGATATAGATCATGTGTAGGCAGATCAGATTAGTACAATTTAGCATCTGTGTTATCACAGACCCCTGTGCTCTACTGTTCTATGTTCTAAATGAGCAGCATTGAAAACATGGAACAAAAACATCAATATGACTAAAATGTGGACACAAAGAACTGCAGATTCTGGTTTACGAAAAAAGACACAAAGTGCTGGAGTAACTGAATGGATCAGGCAGCATCTCTGGAGAACATGAATAGGTGATATTTCGGGTCAAAAGAAAGGTTCCAATCTAATTATGCTACCTCTCCATGTTCTCCAGAGATGCTGCCTGACCCGTAGAATTGCTCCAACTATTGTGTCTTTCAATGTGACAAAAGTTGTGGTAACTGAATCTGCTTGTGCTTATTCTGCTGGACTGAGCTGCATTGATTTTTGTTTCTAACCTTGCGAGAGGATTTGGTGTAGGAGCAAATTCATCCAAATCAATTTTACACCAGTGTGCCCCTGGTTTGGGTGCCCACTAGGGGCAACAACTAGAAATGCAAAGCCAAATGTTGCAAAGTAAAAATATAGCTATCTGAGCTCGCTCGCAAAGTTTATGTGACCACATTTCCAGAGCATTCCAATAAACTGCAGCACACCAACAGTTATTTTCACTCCTGTCTCTAAACAAAACAATAATGTTCTTAATATAGAAGTGGCGAGAAAGCATGGACTGCAGAAGTGTTAGGAACTATGATGAACCATACTGACGGCAGTTCGAAATGTGTAGACGTGGGTACAAGTGCAGGTGTGGAGTAGAAAATATGGTGCAAAACGTCCATGTGGGCTGAATTAACAATTATAGCAGTTTGCTCACCCTCTTTCTATGTGAATGTGCCAAGGATTAATTTGCTTACACGAGATAATGCAGGTCGCCTTTTTATTTGTGAAGCTGGTGTCATGCACCTTCAAGGTAGAAGCTTTGTACTTCACTTTTTTCAGCTCTTCTTGTCTTATTGCCCCACTGTAATATTTCATTTGGGTCTTTGATATAAAAGACATATTGGCTAAACTTGAAGGAAGGAGGATCTAATTGCAATCACCACAGATTTCAAATGTTAACTTGATTTTCTATTTCCTGGGGATGGTGAATTCGTTCTGCTTTTGCAAAAACTGGTAGAAATAGGGATCCTTTTTTGTTATGAAGATAGACACAAAATGCTGTAGTAACAGCGGGTCAGGCAGCATCTCTGGAGAAAAGGATTAGGTGACAATAGACAATAGGTGCAGCAGTAGGCCATTTGGCCCTTCGAGCCAGCACCACCATTCAATGTGATCATGGCTGATCATCCACAATCAGTGCCCCGTTCCTGCCTTTTCCCCATATCCCCTGAATCCACTATTTTTAAATGCTCTATCTAGCCCTGTCTTGAAAGTATCCAGAGAACCTGCCTCCACCGCCCTCTGCGGCAGAGAATTCCACAGACTCACCACTCTCTGTGAGAAAAAGTGTTTCCTCGTCTCCGTTCTAAATAGCTTACTCCTTATTCTTAAACTGTGATCCCTGATTCTGCTCCCCCAACATGTTTCCTGCCTCTAGCGTGACCAAGACCTAAACAATCTTATATGTTTCAATGAGATCGCCTCTCATCCTTATAAACTCCTGAGTGTACAAGCCCAGCTGCTCCATTCTCTCAACAAACGACAGTCCCGCCATCCTAGGAATTAAACTTGTAAACCTATGCTGCACTCCCTCAATAGCAAGAATGTCCTCCTCAAATTAGGGGACCAAAACTGCACTCAATACACCAGGTGTGATCTCACTAGGGCTCTGTACAACTGCAGAAGGACCTCATGTTTAATAAGAACTGCAGATGCTGGAAAATCGAAGGTACACAAAAATGCTGGAGAACCCTTCTCTGAAGAAGTGTTTCGGCCCGAAATGTTGCCTATTTCCATCACTCCATAGATGCTGCTGCACCCGCTGAGTTTCTCCAGCATTTTTGTGTACCCATGCAGAAGGACCTCTTTGCTCCTGTATTTGATTCCTCTTGTTATAAAGGCCAAAATGCCATTTGCTTTCTTCACTGCCTGCTGTATCTGCATGCTTACTTTCATAGACTGATGTACAAGGACCCCCTGATCCCATTGTACTTCCCCTTTTCCCAACTTGACGACATTTAGATAGTAATCTGCCTTCTTGTTTTTGCTACCAAAGTGGATAACCTCAAATTTATCTGCATTAAATTCCCCCAACCTGTCCAAGTCACCCTGCATTCTCATAGCATCCTCCTCACAGTTCACACTGCCACCCACCTTTGTGTCATCTGCAAATTTGCTAATGTTACTTTGAATCCCTTCATCCAAATCATTGATGTATATTGTAAATAGCTGTGGTCTCGGCACAGAGCCTTGCGGTACCCCATTAGTCACTGCCTGCCATTCTGAAAGGGACCCGTTAATCCCTACTCTTTGTTTCCCGTCTGCCAACCACTTCTCTATCCATGTCAGCACTCTGCCCCTAATACCATGTGCCGTAATTTTGTCCACTAATCTCCTATGTGGGACCTTATCAAATGCTTTCTGAAAGTCCAGGTACACTACATCCACTGGCTCTCCCTTGTCCATTTTCTTAGTTACAGTTTCAAAAAATTCCAGAAGATTAGTCAAGCATGATCTCCCCTTTGTAAATCCATGCTGACTCGGACCGACCCTGTTACTGCTATCCAAATGTGCAGCTATCACATCTTTTATAATTGACTCCAGCATCTTCCCCACCACCGATGTCAGGCTAACTGGTCTACAATTCCCTGTTTTCTCTGTCCCGCCTTTCTTAAAAAGTGGGATAACATTAGCTACCCTCCAATCCACAGGAACTGATCCTGAGGCTATACAACATTGGAAAATCATCACTAATGCATCCACGATTTCTGGAGCCACTTCCTTAAGTACCCTGGGATGCAGACCATCAGGCCCTGGGGGTTTATCAGCCTTTAGTCCCATCAGTCTATCCAACACCATTTCCTGCCTAATGTGGATTTCCTTCAGTTCCTCTGTCACCGCAGATACTCTGGCCACTACTTTATCAAATGACTCGATCAAATGACTAATATCAAAAGACTCGATCCGAAAAATCACCTATTCCTTTTCTCCAGAGATACTGCCTGAGCCGAAAAGTTTCTCCAGCAATTTATGTCTATATTGGGTGAAAACCAGCATCTGCAATTCCTTCCTACTCCTTTTTTATTATATTCTTAAGTAGAAAAGTTTGATTGATTTAGCTGGAGGAAACCTTGCCTTCAAGGTCAGGTATTTTTATACATATATAAAATCGTAAGATTCTTCCTTTGATTGGTCAACTGTTGTTAAAATTGGTCCACAATTCTTTCTTATGATCAACGAATGAAAAATATTTAATGAAATACCCTCAACCTTTTATTCCTACAGAACTTATGCAGTTAAAGGCAAGAAACATCAGATCTTTATCCTAGCATTTACAACCCGCATACAGTACTTGCACACATTTGTTCTACGGAGGTATGCCCCAATGCAAAGGGGAGTTTGCAAAGGAGAATACAAGTGTAGAATGAAATTACAAATATTACATGGGAATATAGGCACTTTAGTTCAATTTAGTTTAGTTTAATACAAACATTTCCGCTAACTCATTTCAGATAGAAAATGTAATCTGGATGATTTGCTCTCCACATATACAACATTAATTAAGGGCCTGTCCCACTTTCACGAGTTATTCACAAATTCTCCCGAGTTTTCCCCTTGATTCAAACTCTCAGAATGTTCGTAACGACTCAGTAGGAGGTTGTAAGAGTTTGTAGATATATCGTAGCGGCCCGTTATGCCAGCCGTAGGTACTTGTGGCATCAGGTAAGTCGGGACGTTTTTTCCAGCCCGATAAAAAATGTCCACGAGTAAAAAAATGGTCGGGATGAAAGAATTTGGAACTTTATACTTATAAGGAGGGCATCGAAATAGTCATGGGAATTCGTAGACAAACTCGTAGGAGTTCGTCGGGGTTCTTGAACATAGTCGTGGAAGGTCGTAGGAGTTCGTAGATTACCACAATCTTGATTTTTTTTAATGTCCTTTTAACTTGGCACAAGTTTTGAATTACATCATGAAAGTGGGACAGGCCCTTAAGTAGCCAAGTTCAGAATAGGTGTCAAACAATATGGATGGATTTCATAGAATAATCCAAGAGCAGGTATTAGTGGAAATCAGCTGTGAACCCACCGTTGTGAAGTTTGTAAATGCAAAGCATAATAATTAGAACTGACGTTAAGGAAAAGCAACTTAAACCTGAGGCAGCACTCACTTTACTCTTAACGGGACTGTTTTCCAGCACTGACCAGCACACAAGGATGATATGAATGCAAACTGAGCCCATTTTGCTTTCTTTAATCTACACATAAAATGAACAATTTACTGTCACAGTAGTTGTTTATTGATCTTCAATTTCTAGAGTACAGAAATTTGGACATTGGACATTGGGAGTAGTTCTATTGAGGAACATAACAAATCACTCATACATGTTCTCTATTGGATCAGTCAACAACGTATTTATTCAATTGGTCCTTTTGCAGACAGAAAGGGTCTGATCACTTTACATGTGTGGTACTTGCCCTCTCTTAGGTTGCATGAAGAATGGTAGTTTTAAAACAGACTTTGAAGCAAAGTTGCATCAATTCTACCAATGCATAATTCAGTTATCATCTATTAACCAATCCAAAACTAGAAGATGCTTGATCACTCTAATTTCACATTCCACACTTGACCATAATTAGCCTGCCTCTGGTTAATATTCATATAGTCTTATAACAAGATATACCCCTGATTTATTCACTGAATATTAACTACTCTTCTCAGGCTGTGGGTCGAGGTGCTTTATCGTTTAAGTTCGTGACCCAAATCACGTAACTACCTGAATTTTTAACATACTGTGTAAAAATATTGTATAAATCATACCTGAAACTTGTCAAGAACAAAACCTGCACGTATTTTTAAAATATGAGAAGAAACACCAACTTTCCGAGTAGTAATTGTCCAATCAAAGCACGTTTGACATTGTCTGACACCAATTGAACAATCATGCGCTTTGTTTCAGGCTAGTTAAGCACGGAGCCCACATCAAGTTGTGGGATCAGTGAAACATTGTGAATCAACCGGAACTGAAAGGTAAGATCTAAAGTCTGATTTAATGAAAATTAATCTGTATGGACTTAATTAAATTTAATTTCAACCTCTTATAATGTGAAAAATTAGATCTGGAGGCTGAAGTTGAGGGCCTAAACGATATCTATCCATAACAAATTAAATTAAAAGTTGTCACTAATACCAGCTTGTTGAAGTCAAAGAAATCTTCTTTAACATTTAATCTCGGAGCTGCGTGCGATTTACCGAGAAAAAGTGCACCGATCGCGGAGTCTATTTACTTAACATAGTGGAGCCACGGTAAGAAGTGGCCAATTTGGGAACTCGGAGCCGCGGAGTGTGTTTGGATCATCTCCGCGGGGGGGGGGGGGGGCTGTACATAGTGAGTGAGTGCACTGTGAGTCCACAAGCCGTGAGTGAGTGCACTGTGAGTCCACAAGCCATGAGTGTCTGAAATGTGAGTCTACAAGCTGTAAGTGAGTGAACTGTGAGTCTACAAGCTGTGAGTGAGTGAACTGTGAGTCCATAAACCGTGAGTGACTGAACTGTGAGTCCACAAGCCGTGAGTGACTGAATTGTGAGTCCACAAGCCATGAGTGAGTGAACTGTGTGTCCAGACTGCTCACCACCTCCACCCACAGCCCCCCCATCCCCTTCCCCTTGCTCACCGCCCCCCCCCCCCCCCCCCCCAGCGGTAGGCTACGGCAGAAGCAGGCTACGGCAGCGGTAGGTCACGGCAGCACTTCGACCCACAACACCCATTCTAGCCTTCCAGAAAGCCCCCCCCCCCCCACTGGCTACCCCCCTGAAGCTGTCCCCCCCCCCCGGCTACACAAAGCTGCCCCCTTCCTCACCAGCCCCCAACAGTCCCCCCTGAAGTCATACCCCTCCCCAGGCTGCAAGTCGCTCCTCCCACCCGGCCCCCGACAGCCCCCGCCTGAAGCCGACCCCCCTCCCCCGGCTGCAGATCGCAACAAGAATGCAACAAGAAAGAATGGACTGAATAAATCTCATCTTTAACTTTTATATTTTAAGAGTTATTCACATTTTAAGATTGAATAAATTCTTTTCCACTTGCCGTGCCCATTAGCTGCAGTAATACATGTGCGTTCTACGTCACAATAGGAACCTAATGGGCGGGAATGGCTGCGCCTCCGGAGAGCCGCTAAGAGTGGATGGGGGGGGGGGGGGGGGGGGGGATGGAATGAGTGCATGGGAGGAAGGGCAAGGGGAGGAGGGGGGAGGAGTGAGGGGAGGAGGGGGGATCAGGGGCATCACAACGGGAACCCATCAGCTGCGCCAGCGCAGTTGGGGGCTATGCGTGAGTGGTGGAATATTGGAATTGGTGGAGAGGTGGAATATTGCTTTGGGGGACCATCCCTCCTGTGTGAGAATGGGACCCAACTCTCATTTTGTCCACTTCCTGTTTGCGTTGTTTTTAAATTTACGCAAAAACGATCCCCTATCACGCTAAAATCTTTCGCCAACTTACTCGCCATTCCCCTGTGCTGCAAATGCATCAAGTTTTATTCAGATCAGTGAAATATTACAAAAGTTATTGGTCTGTTATTCGCCGCGAGGGTGATGCTCGTTCTGGCACCCGCAGTCAATCACCGGCAGCTACAATAAAGCTGAAGGAGTGGAGCGCGGTCGAGGGCTGCTGTGTTCATGAGCGGGGGCTGCTGTGTTCATGAGCGGGAGCTGCTGTGTTCGTGGGTGGGGGCTGCTGTTTTCGTGGGCGGGGCAGCTGTGTTCGTGGGCTGCTGTGTTCACGGGCTGCTGTATTCGTGGGCAGGGCTGCTGAGTTCATGGGCAGTGGCAGCGACCACCATGATGAGCCGGGTGCCGATGAGTGCAGACAGGACTGGGAGCCACTGAGTGCGACAGGCACCGGGTCCTGGAGCTGGTGAGTGTGATCGGAGCCGGAGCCGCTGAACCCACACCCCTCCCTCCCATCCCTCCCACCCACCTCCCTCCCACACACCCCACTACCTCCCACATACAATCCCCCCCACTACCCCCACCTTCCCCTCCCCCCACACACCCCCCCCCCCCTCCCCAACCACCTTCCCTCCCCCAATACCCCCCTCCTCCCCACACCCCCCCTCGCCCACACATCCCCCCCCACACCCCCCCCCCTCCCCCACACATCCCCTCCCTCACCACACCCCCCCCCCATCCCCCACACCCCCCTCCCTCACTCCCACCCCTCACCCACTTCCACCCCTCCCCCACAGCCTCCTCCCTCACTCCCACCCCTCCCCTACAACCCCCCCCCCCCTCCCCTGGCTGCAGGACGCTCCCGCCATTGTGTTGGGGGAACAGGTGAGTGGTGGAATATTGCATTGAGGAATGGGTTGCATTGGGGGCCTCCCAACGGGTCTCAGTCTACTGATTATAAAGTCTTCTTTTAATGTGGAGTGTTTTACTGTTTATTGTGCCGAATTATTTAAACAATGAGTGAATGACTTATGATTATGGCGTGCTCGTGTGTGACAGTGCGACAGTCACCCATCCACCCACCCATCCATCCACACATCCACACACATCCACACACACATCCACACACACATCCACACACACACACACACACACACACACACACACACACACACACACACACACACACACACACACACACACCACACACACATACACACACACCCACACACACACACACACACACACACACACACACACACACACACACACACACACACACACACACACCCACACATACATACAATCCACACATACATACACACACACCCACCCATACATCCACACATACATCCACACACCCATCCACACATACATCCACACATACATCACACACACATCCACACACACATACACACATACACCACATCCACACACACACATCCACACACACACATCCACACACACATCCACACACACATCCACACACACACACACACACACACATCCACACACACATCCACACACACACCCACCCACACATACACACACACATCCACCCACACATCCACACACACATCCACACACACACATCCACACACACATACATCCACACACACATCCACACACACACACACATCCACACACACATCCACACATACATACATCCACACTCACATACATCCACACTCACATACATCCACACATACATCCACACACACATCCACACACACATACATCCACACATACATACATCCACACATACATACATCCACACACACATCCACACACATACATCCACACACACACATCCACACACATACATCCATGCATCCACACATACATGCACACATTTACAGATAAGTAGTCAAAGCGAGCCAAAAGCGGTCAAGATCACTTTTAGTAATATATAGATAGATAGATTACTAGATCTAAACATCTATCCATTTTTTAAGAAAAGATCAATATTTTTAAATAGCCTAAGTGTCCAAATAAAATACACACAAGAATTCACAATATAACATGATTTTTAAATCTCATTGTCATGGATTTATAGGCCAAATGGAAGGAATTTAGTGTTTAATACCTGGAAATTAATGGCCATTTAAATCATCTTGCGAGTGGGTTTTTCCGGAACGCGCTAATTTGGAACGTTGTGATTGCAGTGAATTTGAACCCCATATCGACAGGAAAAATACTGCCGGTTCGGATGGGATCCAAGTCGCCTTCTCGCAACTTAAAAATTTGATTAAAGGGATCTTGAGAAGCACTTTTTAATGTAAAAATAAACAGCGTCCCTTGCCTTGTCCCCTACGTGAGATCTGTCCCGTTGTCGGCGTTCGCGGCTTTAGAAGATGATTTTTAATATACTATAGCAATTAAATGATCCAACTGAGTTTAAAAATAACTGCAGAGAACGAATGTCGCAGCGATTTTTCGTCACCAATTAAACAGGCTGAACAACATCGATTTCAACAGCCTGGAGGAAACGGCGTTTTAAACCCGCCCCCATCTCAAAGGCGCCAAAGTCGTGCACACAGGCAGTGACAGAACTGCAGCGCTGCTGAAGGTAAGTTTTGCAACATACCTACTAAAGGGTGTTTGTTCTCGACTCTCTTCTATCCATTTCTGATAATCATCTGTTTAAATGACTTTGTCTTCTACATGTATTTGTGCAGTTTTTAGTTGTTTGGGAAATGGAGTCTATGTCCCAATTGTTTCTACAAGATTATTTCCATCATAAAAGACCCATTAACTTTTTTTACATATTGTTTTGGCATGTTCTTTTCTGCAAATGTGGAATTGCTCCAAAAATTGTTGTAATCCTGTGACAACTGCTCATCCCCCTCCCCCACGTCCCTGGGAAGAGACTTTATCTTTAAGAGAACATTCCAATGGACAGGTTATTTCTTATTTGTAAGCCAGCTCAGCCATACAAACCTAATTTATGCGTCAGCAATGCACTTTATCTCATTGTATTTTCATATTTATATGCAAGTTAATCCTACAGGCCATTACAATATAATTTCTGTATCTGCAAGGACCAGGGGGAAAAAAAATAACCAAATATTTTTCAGATTTGGAAATTGCACATACTTCTAATAAGAGTTAAAGTGGAATACCACAAGATATTTTAAGTATCATCAGATAAGTTAGCAAGAAGTGTGAACTAAAAAAAATACATGAAATAGAAATTTTGAAAACCGTTTGTCAAATATTCGGAAGAATGATACTGAAGAACAATATCAGGTCTAACATTGGATGAATGCACAATTACTGCCCATTTCCCCACCCCCCCCCCCCTTTTTTTAAAGTTTTTTTTAATAATAGGAGACAAAAGCAGCAGGATTTTGAGTGGAAAATAATTGGTGGAGGAACTCTGTATCTGATGCTAAGTTCCTCCAGCAGTTTGCTTTCTGTTAAGGATTCCAGCATCTGCTGTCTCTGGAAACTTATTGTGCTACTTATTGTACAACCCTTACACCATCTTCCATCACTGTTTCTACAAGGTTAAATAATATTGCATGTTAAAAAAAATATTCCTCATGTTCAAAAACACCAAATCTACTTTCCTTTCTGAAATTAAGAAATATGATGATGTTATATTTCCAGTATGTTTAATGTTTTACTTTTCACATAGAACATCCATTTTATTCACTAATTATGTGGCAAAGCAGTAACTTCCATATTTTTTCCTCCAAGGTCCTTCTTGTTATACCTAATTGAATTCAATAATAATTAGCAATGGCCTTTGAAGTCTTTCCAGACCCTTTGCAGACCTGCTTTTTCTTTTTGGACAGCTTGGGATCACAATTCATAAGGTCATAAGAACATTGGTAAAAGGAACAGAATTAGGCCATTTGGCCCAAGTCTACTCCACCGTCTACTCCATTCAATCGTAGCTGATCTATCTCTCCCTCCTAACAAGGCCCCGTAGGCACAAACGACATCGGGAAGAAGAGGAAGGAGGTTCTCCAACATGACTTCAGAGAGTTGGGAAGAAGACTGAAATGCCGGACCTCTAGGGTGGTTATCTCTGGATTGCTTCCAGTACCTCGTGCTAGTGAGGACAGGAACAGGGAGATAGGGGATCTGAATGTGTGGCTGAGGGGCTGGATCAGGGAGTAAGGATTTAGATTTATAGACCACTGGGATCTCTTCTGGGGTGACCTGTACAAAAGGGGCGGGTTACACCTTAACTGGAGGGGGACCGACATTCTGGCAGGCAGGTTTGTTAGGGCTACACGTGTGGGTTTATACTAAATAGTGGGGGGGAAGGATTGACAAATTGGGGGTATAAAGATGGAGTTGAGGGGGAAGTGACTACAAGAAAAATTACAAAAGATTCTCAAATTAATGGGAAGGAAAGCTCGAGAATGGACAACAGAGGAAGGTCAGGGCCAAATGCGAGTGGTGCGAGGGAAGAAGTGAATACGGAGGTCAAAGTGCTGTATATAAATGCGTGAAGTCTTTTTTTGATTTTTTTAAAAAATAGGTGCAGGAGGAGGCCATTCGGCCCTTCGAGCCAGCACCGCCATTCATTGTGGTCATGGCTGATCATCCCCTATCAATAACCCATGCCTGCCTTCTCCCCATATCCCTTCATTGGGAATATAAGGAATAAAGTATAGTGTACAGTATAAGGAATAAAGTGGATGAGCTTGAGGCTCAGTCAGAAACTGGAAAGTATGATGTTGTGGGAATTACTGAGACAAGGCTGCAAGAGGGCCAGGGCTGGGAACTGAATATTCAAGGGTATACCTCCTATCGAAAAGACAGACAGGTGGGCAGAGGGAATGGGGTAGCTCTGTTGATGAGGAATTAAATTCAGTCCCTTGCAAGGGGTGACATTGAAACAGGAGATGTGGAGTCAGCATGGATATAACTAAGGAATTGTGAAGGTAAAAAGACCCTAATGAGACTAATCTACAGGCCCCCAAACAGTAGCCTGGACATAGGGCGCAAGTTGAATCAGGAGTTAAAATGGGCATGTAGCAAAAGTAATGCTGTGGTTGTTATGGGAGATTTCAACCTGCAGATAGACTGGGAAAATCAGGTTGGTACTGGACCCCAAGAAAGGGACTTTGTAGAGTGCCTTCATGATGGATTCTTTGAACAGCTTGTATTGGAGCCTACCAGGGAGAAGGCAATTCTGGATTTTGTGTTATGTAATGAACCGGATTTGATAAAGGACCTCGAGGTTAATGAGCCATTAAGAGGCAGTGACCATAACATGGTCAGGTTTAATCTACAATTGGAGAGGGAGAAGGGTAGATCGGGGGTGTCAGTGTTGCAGTTGAATAAAGGGGACTATGGGGCCATGAGGGAGGAGCTGGCCAAAGTTGACTGGAAAGATACACTAGCAGGGATGACAGTGGAACAACAATGGCAGGTATTTCTAGGAATAATACAGAAGGTGCCGGATCAGTTCATTCCTAGGAGGAAGAAAGATTCCAAGGGGAGAAAGGGACGACCATGGCTACTACGGGGAGAAAAGATGAGGTACAAAGGTAAGCTAGCCAAGAATATAAAGCAGGATAGTACAAGCTTCTTTAGGTATCTGAAGAGGAAACAAAATAGTTAAGACCAAAGTTGGACCCTTGAAGACCGAAAAATATGAATTTATTATGGGGAACAAGGAAATGGCAGATGAGTTGAACAGGTACTTTGGATCTGTCTTCACTAAGGAGGACACAAACAATCAGCCTGATATAGTAGTGGCCAGAGGATCTGGGGTGATGGAGGAACTGAAGAAAATCCTCATTAGGCAGGAAATAGTGTAGGAAGACTGATGGGACTGAAGGCTGATAAATCCCCAGGGCCTGATGGTCTGCATCCCAGGGTACTTAGGAAGTGGCTTTAGAAATCGTGGACACATTGGTGATAATTTTCCAATGTTCTATAGACTCAGGATCAGTTCCTGTGGATTGGAGGGTAGCTAATTTTATCCCACTTTTTAAGAAAGGCGGGAGAGAGAAAACAGGGAATTATAGACCAGTTAGCCTGATATCGGTGGTGGGGAAGATGCTGGAGTCAATTATAAAAGATGAGATAGCCGCACATATGGATAGCAGTAACAGGATTGGTCCAAGTCAGCATGGATTTACGAAGGGGAAATCATGCTTGACTAATCTTCTGGAATTTTTTGAAGATGTAACTATAAATTTACATTTCAGAAACGATTTGACTTTCAGAAACAATTTGATAAAGTCCCACATAGGAGATTAGTGGGCAAAATTAGGGCATATGGTATTGGGGGTAGAGTGCTGACATGGATAGAGAAGTGGTTGGCAGACAGAAAACAAAGAGTAGGGATTAACAGGTCCCTTTCAGAATGGCAGGCAGTGACTAGTGGGGTACCACAAGGCTCGGTGCTGGGACCGCAGCTATTTGCAATATGCATCAATGATTTGGATGAAGGGATTCAAAGTAACATTAGAAAATTTGCAGATGACACAAGGCTGGGTGGCAGTGTGAACTGTGAGGAGGATGCTATGAGAATGCAGGGTGACTTGGACAGGTTGGGGGAGTGGGCAGATGCATGGCAGATGAAGTTCAATGCGGATAAATGTGAAGTTATCCACTTTGGTAGCAAAAACAGGAAGGCAGATTACTATCTAAATGGAGTCTAGTTGGGAAAAGGGGAAATACAACTGGATCTGGGGGTCGTTGTACATCAGTCTATGAAAGTAAGCATGCAGGTACAGCAGGCAGTGAAGAAAGCGAATGGCATGTTGGCCTTTATAACAAGAGGAATCGAATATAGGAGCAAAGAGGTCCTTCTGCAGTTGTACAGAGCCCTAGTGAGACCACACCTGGAGTATTGTGTGCAGTTTTGGTCCCTAATTTGAGGAAGGATATTCTTGCTATTGAGGGGGGTGCAGTGTAGGTTTACAAGGTTAATTCCAGGGATGGCGGGACTGTCATATGCTGAGAGAATGGAGAAGCTGGGCTTGTACACTCTGGAGTTTAGAAGGATGAGAGGAGATCTCATTGAAACATATAAGATTGTTAAGGGTTTCGACACGTTAGAGGCAGGAAACATGTACCCGATGTTGTGGGAGTCCAGAACAGGGGCCACAGTTGAAGAATAAAGAGTAAGCCATTTAGAACGGAGATGAGGAAACACTTTTTCTCACAGAGAGCGGTGAGTCTGTGGAATTCTCTGTCTCCGAAGGCGGTGGAGGCAGGTTCTCTGGATGCTTTCAAGAGAGAGCTAGATAGGGCTCTTAAAAATAGCAGTCAGGGGGAGATGGCAGGAACGGGATACTGATTGGGGATGATCAGCCATGATCACATTGAATGGCGGTGCTGGCTCGAAGGGTCGAATGGCCAACTCCTGCACCTATTGTCTATTGTCTATTGTCTATTGTCTATTGTCTAACCTCATTCTCCTGCCTTCTCCCCATATCTTATTGCATCTTGGCCTCCACAGCCTGGCAATGAATTCCACAGATTCACCACAATCATACTAAACCGTTAATTGAATATCTTAGGTAGTCTAGAAGAGTCACAAGCTGTCCTCTGCCCTAATGCCATCCTCACAAGCTGCAAGGAATTTCTTCCAAAATCTAATTTGTATTATATCTCACAGGGATCAACATTTCAAATTCTCTGCATTATTAAAATGGCAAAGGATTACAACCAATGACAAGGAAATGCTATCTCTGTTCTCCATGGGGATTCTTATGATGAAGTTCCATATTAAAGGATATTAAGGAATTAAATTCAAAGTTGCAGGGACCCAGGGAAATCTTGGGAGTGGATGAATTGAGCAAAATTTGTAATTGGACAGATTGTAGGCAGGTGAAATTGAATACAACCATGTATGAATCTCATGGTGGGCAAAATAGAAAGAAACTTACTTCATGAATGATATTAAAATAGGTTAGGGAGGTGTGGGGGAACGCAAAGCATATCCAACTAGTTCAGGTCAGGAATAAGCAACTTTAGTATAATGCGGAGCAACATTATTAAAACAACAGATTGTAGACCAGAGAAGTTAATCATCAACTGTACAATACTTATAACCATATAATCATATAACCATTACAGCACGGAAACAGGCCATCTCGGCCCTACAAGTCCGTGCCGAACAACTTTTTTCCGTGCCGAACAACTTTTTACTTGGCTCAGAACAATCCATAAATATTGCAAACACCTCGTGTCAATAAGAAATAGCAGACACTCAAATCCAAGAGCTGTGCACGGAAGAGCAATAAAGTTAATCCCCCTGTCAGGGATTTGGAATATAGAAATAATTGGCGAATCCTGGTTGTTTTATTCCAGAAAGATGGTATCAGAACATTATTGTTAATGGTAAAGAAAATTCATCATCATCAGCGGTCACTCGAAACGCCATAGGGTCATCTACTTGTGGGTCTGCAGATGTCTGTAGAGGCCGATCCGCGATCCACACACCTTGGTGCAACGTGGGTAGTGAAGACTGGTGGTGGTTGGTGGTCGTCGACCCCCCTTCTCTCTCTCCTTACGGTGCTGTCGCTTTGTCTCTGTGACACTGCGTAGTTCCATTTCGTGAAGTGCAGCTCCTTCCTGCACGGAGTAACTCCAGAAGCGCCTGTCCAGTGCAATGTGCTCCCAGTTGCTTGATTTGCTTCATGTGATGTGGTTATAGCCACAGAATATTAGCCTAAAATATAGCCCAGAATATTACTTTGAATTAAAAAATATATAAATAGGAAATTATCAGACTAATGAATGGTCCCAAGTGAAAATGTCACCTATCAATGTTCTCCAGAGGTTCTGCCTGATCTGCTGAGGTAATCTAGCACTTTGTGTCCTTTTAAAATAAGATACACATTTTCTTCACAGAGACAGCTGAGCATAGCTCAGTTCCTGGTGCAAAGAACAATCCTTATGTGCAGTATTAGGGAAGATTATTGTTAGGGAAGATTGGTAGTTTTAAACACAGAGGACTGGTGTTTGGTTGGGTAGGAAACCCGGGATTATTGATTACATAAGTGCACGCTGCAATGTCCAGGAACCAGAATGGTGCCAAAGCCCTTGTGTTCCCCAGCCAACTTGTCTGAAGCAGGAGAGTCTAAAGTGTTTTATTGTCAAATGTGCCAAAATGGAACAATAAAATTCTTACTTGCAGCAGCACTATGGATATGTAAACCCAGCCATCAGTAGATACCATAATAAACAACAAACAGAAGTAAAATATATATATTTTTAAATCTATATAGTGCAAAAACAGAATCAAAGCCCAAAGTACCCAGTGCAATCAAGGCAGTTCAGAGTTTGGAATTTAGTTGGAGTTTGTAGTGTTCAATGAAACTGAATGATTAAAAAGGTAAATTTTAACCATACAAGGTAAATATAAAAAAGGGAATGACATTGGTAGATACAGGTGCAGAGACTACTCAGATGCATGGCAATCCTGATCCATTCACAGGTGAGCGAGTGTCAGTTCTGGGATATGGAGGCACAGGCACTCCCACAGTTCAGGCAGTTGTTCAATTGTCGAACTATCGGTAGCGGCTCACCACAACTGTTCCTATTTGAATTTCAAAAGAAGCGTTAAACAGGTTTGCTGCCTGCCCGATCTCAGGGGTTGAGTTACTTGATGGTAGCAATGAGAATAAAACATGGCCTATATGGTGGGGATTCTTGATGAAAGATGCCACCTTCGAGGTAGTGCCTCATGTAGATGCATTTGATGGGGGGGGGGATGGGGGGACTGGGGGGGGGGGGGGGGGGGGGGGGGGGGGGGGGGGGGGGTGCTCATGATCAACGCTTAATTCTAGACTCTCAAGAGGAAACAATTCTTCCTCATAAGCCAATTTGCCCATTTCAGATGTTAATCTTGGTCAACTTTGTCTGATTTATTTGTAAGTATGTGTGTCCTTCCTTAACCAAAGGGCCCATCAATGTATGCAGTACTCTACATGTTATTGCAGCACTGCCTTAAATAACTACAAAAATAAGTTCCCTATTTTTGTACTCAATTCCTCTAGTAGTAATTTCTGACATGACAATAACAGAGAAAATAGAAGAGAGTTTCTTTCTCCTACAGTAACTTTTTTCACTTAAATATTAGGCAAGGCAAGGCAAGGCAAGGTAACTTTATTTATATAGCACATTTCATACACGAGGCAGACAAAGTGCTTCACATAAAAACATGTCATACAATAAAATGAAATAATAAAATGAAATAAAATAGAACTAAAAGAAAAGAAAAGCAAAATTAAAAATGCATTATAAAAAATGCAAAAGTTAGAAGTGCAATGTAGTTAAGATTTAGCTGAAAGCTAAAGTAAACATTGGAACAAAACACAAAGTGATGAAGGAACTCAGCCGTCAGGCAGCATCTGTGGGGGGAATGGACCCACTGAGATCCTCCAGCACTTTGTTGTTTGTCCAAGACTCCAGCTCCTGCTGTCTTTTGTGTCTCCAAACAAATATGGAAGAAAGGTTGATATGTTGGGCAGAGAGCGCATTAGAGAAATGGATTAGTGTGAAGCTGCTCTATGGAACAAAAATAAAGGAAGAACAATCAGAGCCCAAAGTTATAGAATAAACCATGGGGAAGATGAAGTCATTAGAAGCCGCCTTCTCCTTCTTTAACTTTGGGTTTTATGTTCTTTTGATCTGCTTCATTCTAACCCATTTGTCTCATGTTCTCTGTTGGTGGAACAGACACATGAGAAACAAGAAAGTACAGATCTCCAACTGGGGAAACAAATTCTCAATATCAAAAGTACAGATACTTTTAATTAATTACAATATTCCTAACTTTTACTTATAATTTAGATTAATTTGAGAATGGGTTTGCCTTATAATTCACATTATTTAGCCAATGACAATGTGAATGTGGAAGGCAAGGCACCTGGAGTCAAGGTCAAGGGCGGTTTTCTTTTTAATCAACATAAGATGAAAGGGAGATGATACTGAGGTGCAAGAGGGGTGAAGGAAGGAGACGGATTTGGAAGAGGGGTGGTGGAGTAAGAGTTAAATGCCCCTGTGCCACTTAGGAAACCTGAACGGAAACCTCTGGAGACTTTGCGCCCCACCCAAGGTTTCCGTGCGGTTCCCAGAGGTTCCCGGAGGTTTTTGTCAGTCTCCCTACCTGCTTCCACTACCTGCAACCTCCAGCAACCACCTGCAACCTCCGAGAACCGCACGGAAACCTTGGGTGGGGAGCAAAGTCTCCAGAGGTTTCCGTTCAGGTTTCCTAAGTGGGACAGGGGCATTAAAAAGAATGCTAGAGATTAATTACTGATGATGGCCTATTAGTTCTCTATTTGGATTTCAGAAATGGCATTTGATCAGGTGGGGTGGTTGATTGCAACCTTCACGTGGTCCGCCCTGTTTCGACGAATGCAATCAACCTGGTGTGCACCATCAAATAAGATCAAATAGAACAAGTTGTCCTACAACTTTAGGCTGTGCACGCCATACGCAAGAAGAAGAAGAAGATTTGATAAGGTTGGTAGGCTGATCTGCTGGGTTAGATCGCATGGGATCCAGGGACAGCAAGCCGACTGGATAGAAAATTGACTCATGGAAGAAAGCAGAGGGTGATGGTGGAAAGTTGTTTATCAGACAAGATGCACAGTGTGCCTCAGGGATTTGTGATGGGCCTTTTGCTGTTTGTGGTTTATATCAAAGATTTGGATGAAAATGTATAAGGCGGGATTAGGAGGTTTGCTGATGACACTAAAGTGGGTGGTATTGCAGATAGCAAAGATGGCTATCAAAGATAACAGTAGGATCTTGCTAAGTTGGTCAAGTGGGTTGGGGAATGGTTAATGGATTTGAATGCAGATAAGTGCAAGGTGTTGCATTTTGGGAAGTCAAACCAGAGCAGGACCTTCATAGTGAAAGACAGGGCTCTGGGGAGCATTGTAGTACAGCGAGATTTAGGAGTGCAGGTACATAGTGGTTTGAAAGTGACATCACAGGTAGATAGGGTGATCAAGAAGGCTATCAGCACATTGGCCTTCATTAGCATTGAGTATAGAAGTTTTGATGCTATGTTACAATCGTACAAGGCGTTGGTGAGGCTGCTGTAGGAACGATGTCTTTAAGCTGGAAAGAGTGCAGAGTGAGGATGTTGCCGGAACTTGAAGGTCTGAGCAATAGGGAGAGTTTGGCCAATTTAAGACTTTATTCCTTGGAGCGCAGGAGGTTAGGGGTGATCTTACAGAGGTGTATAAGGTCATGAAGGAAATAGATAGGATAGATACATTTTTGGAAAGATATTGTCAAGCTTGAAAGGGTTCAGAAAAGATTTACGAGGATGTTGCCAGGACTAGAGGGTGTGAGCTATAGGGAGAGGTTGAGTAGGCTGGTTTTCTATTCCTTGGAGTGCAGTAGGATGAGGGGAGATCTTATAGAGGTGTACAAAATCATGAGAGGAATAGATCAGGTAGATGTACAGAGTATTTTACCCAGAATAGGGGAATCAAGAACCAGAGGCCATAGGTTTAAGGTGAGATGGGAAAGATTTAATAGGAAACTGTGGGGCAACCTTTCACACAGAGAGTGGTGGGTATATGGACTGAGTGTCAGAGAAGGTAGTTGAGCCAAATACTATAATAACATCTAAAAGACATTTGGACAGGTACATGGATGGGAATAAAATTTTAGAGGGTTATGGGCCCAAATGCCGGCAGGTGGGACTCGTGCAGATGGGGCAGCTTGGTTGGCCTTTGCAAGTTCGGCTGAAGGGCCTGTTTCTATGCTGTATGTCTCTATGACTATTTAAAGACATGACTGGCCACTAAAGCAACAAGTTGCATGAGGGCTTCTCAATAATTTAAATAATTCTGCCTGAAGCAATGGAAGTGTCACCTGCCATGAATAATTTTTGGAGAGCTTATGAGTTGCCAAAACGTTTCTCGGCTCTGGATGATCTTGGCAAAGCTGACCCCGAGTTGCTCTAAAAATGAGCTGGAAGATCTTTCCCTCAGACTGAAGCTGTCATTTGCTGATGGTATCGGGTAGGGTATTCTCTCATTTTGTAATAGTCTTCATGAAGGTCCAGTAATCCGTACATAAAACAGTATAGCACAAGAACAGATTGTTCATAGAAACATAGAAATTAGGTGCAGGAGTAGGCCATTCGGCCCTTCGAGCCTGCACCGCCATTCAATATGATCATGGCTGATCATCCATCTCAGTATCCTGTACCTGCCTTCTCTCCATACCCCCTGATCCCCTTAGCCACAAGGGCCACATCTAACTCCCTCTTAAATATAGCCAATGAACTGGCCTCAACTACCCTCTGTGGCAGAGAGTTCCAGAGTTCATCCCACAATGTCTGTGCCAATTCATGATACCAAATTAAACTGATATCTTTTGTTTGCACATCATCCACATCCTCCTATTCTGTGCATATGCATGTGCCTAAAAGCTTTTAAGCATTACTTTTATACCTGCTTCCACTATCACCCTTTGGAGCATGATTCAAGCACTCACCACTCAATGCACATCTTGTTTAAACTTTCCCCTCTCACGTTAAAGATACACTGTCACCCATCATGGGACACTAACTCTATGACTATCTACCCTGTCTCTGCCTTTCACAATTTTATGAACTTCTATCAGGATCCCCTTCAGCTTCCAATGCTCCACTGAAAACAATCCAAGTTTGTCCATCCTGTCTATCTCCTCATAGTTAATCCAGACAGCATCCTGGTCTGCACACAATCCAAAGCCTCCAGATGGACCTCTAATGGAATGACCAGAACTGCACACAATAGTTTACTTTAGTTTTAGTATAGTTTAGTTTAGTTTATGAAAAGCTTTTGTTGCCCACCAACCACCCAGAGGAAAGACCATACATGATTACAATCGAGCCATCCACAGTATGCAGATACATGATAAAGGGAATAAAGTTTAGTGCAGGATAAAGTCCAGTAAGGTCCGATTAAAAATTGTTCAAGGGTAGTTAAAGTTAGAAATGCTGTTGTCGGGGTAGAGATTTAAAAGTGGAGCGATTGTAATGCGTAATGGCAGATCCACTTCTGTGACCACCACACAAAGAATAGTCTGGTTTGGGCGTCATCTTGGAACTTTTAATGCAACCTAACTAATGTTTCAATACATGTACAACATCAGGTTACACATGAAAAAAACAATAATTTTCTCTCAGTTTCCACATCTTTGTTGATGTTATCCATGCTCTGCCTCATCCTGCATCTGTGGATTGTCAATTGTCAAGCAATGTATTTGAAAGCCATCATTGGTTGAGTAGAAGTGTCTTCCAACCAAACATTGTAAAGATGAAACCCATTGTCCCTGGATAATGTCTCCATTCATCTGTGTGCAAATTGTCTGAAATTGAAGTGGGGTTTTCATGCCATTGGTTTTGGATTTGATCCTAAAATGAGTCGGATATAAGAACCTCACCATCAAAAATATGTTCTTAGTTCCTTCTCTACAGTAGTGTAGATTGACAGATTCTTTGTGAGTATGGGTGTGTGGAGAAGGCAGTAGAATGGGGTTGAGAGGGAAAGATAGATCAGCCTTGATTAAATTGCATAGACATGATGGGCCAAATAGCCTGATTATACCTCTGAACGTATGAACATATCTACTGCAGAAGCCGACATGTATGTCTTTGCTAATTCTCCATACATTTAAGGACATCTAAATCTCTCCTGTTTATGCCCTAACCAGCACTCAGTGCCACTCACCCATTGCCAGTGTCCTTGATAATCCACAATGCGTAACATTTGGACAGAATTCTCAAATTACCATGATCGCTCTCTTTCCCATAACTGCGGTCTCCTGCAGCCCAAAACCTTGCAAGTTAACTGTGCTTCTACAATGTTCTTCTCTTGAACCTACTTGGATTTCATCCCTCCACTGTTGAAGGGAAAGCTTTCAGTTGCCAAGGTCCCAGACTCTGGTTGTTTAAACTTCCATGCCTGGCTGCTTGTTCTTTCTGCTTTAATGCAAATCCTTCAGCAACGTTTGGTCATCGGCATGAAGAAATCCTTAGTTTGGTATCAAATATTGTTGGATCACAGAGTGATCACAGTTTGTTGACCTTCCATGGCATTGTACAATTTAATGAGAAATTCTAAGAGGCTCTCATCATCATCATCATCATCACTCCTAGAAGAGTCAAATAAACCTCTGAGAAAAGATATTATGCTGCTTCCAAGACTTTTCCCAGACTCTTCTAATAGCGAAATGGTGAAATGGGAGAACCCCTGAGAAAAAATGTATCGTCATTGTTTTATAGAGATTGGAATTAACAATGTAATTGCAAAAGCTGAATTAACAATGTAATTGCAAAAGAGAAACAAACCTGCCGATCCCTGAACTCAAATGGGTATATGGGGGAATTTAGCTGACTTGCTAAATAATCCCTTTATTTTTATTTGCGCCATGTGGCACAGATGCTTTTTTATAAATTATATAAATGGTCATGATAGACCAGACATTTAGTCATTAGATCTGCAAACAAGTAAAACCACAAACTGTTTAATTACCAGATTTAAATCCTGCAAAAAAAGGCAATCTGAAATGTTATACTGTTTTTCAGAAAATTACTTGCATGTACTGTAATTTGAGACAATTAAACAAAAAATATTGCAATTACATTACTGAGTTTAAAAGGAAAAAACATTGCTGAATAACAGTAAAACTGAACTGAAATATAATGATGGAAAACCCTGCAGAAAATCACTACAATATTTCTAACATTAACCTCACAATGTACAAAGCCTTTTATAATTAATGGAATCAATATTCAACATGAACATTTTATTAAAAGGGCTCATTATCTCAATTTAAGCACGATAATTGTGAAAGTGTTTTTTCTCGGCAACTCATGAATGCAATGCAATCTCTGCAGAGCAGCACTGTGGCACAGCTGGTAGTGCTGCTGCTTCATAGCACCAGCAACCCAGGTTAAATCCTAACCTCCAGTGCTGCCTGTGTGGAGTTGGCATGTTCTTCCTGCAATTCATAAGATCATAAGATCATAGGATAATAGATCATAAGTGATAGGAGCAGAATTAGGCCATTCGGCCCAACAAGTCGGCCCATTCAATCATGGCTGATCTATCTCTCCCTCCAAACCCAATTCTCCTGCCTTCTCCCCATAACATCAGACACCTGTACTAATCACGAATCTATCTATCTCAGCCTTAAATATATCCACTGATGGCCTCCACAGCCTTCTGTGGCAAAGAATTTCATAGATTCACCACCCTCTGACTAAAGAAATCCGTCCTCATCTCCTTCCTAAGAGAACATACTTTAATTCTGAGGCTATGGCCTGGACTAGTGGAAACATCCTCTCCACATCCACTCTATGCAAGCCTTTCACTATTCTGTATTGCATGGGTTTCCGCCAGTGGACAGCTCCACTTTCTTCCCAAAGATGTGCAGGGTGGTAGGCAGTTTGGCCTAGTTATTTGTTAGTATGTCGGCTATGTGGTAGAACTGGATGGAGTTGATGACAATGTTGGGGGAATTAGAATGAGATTAATGTTGGATTAGTGTCAATGGATGCTTTACAGTTGGCATTGACTTGATGGACCGAAGCTCCCATTTCTGTGCTCTTTGATTATGGTAATCCACCCCACAACTGCATGAAGCATGGCATACTCTTGGAACAGGTTAATCGATACCACATGCAGAAAGCTGGATTCCCAGGTTTCACAGGTTGCTTAGACCACATTAGTGTAATATGCCATCAGATTCAGACAGCCAAGCTCGAGAGAAGAGATTTGCATGTAGTGTTTTTGGACCTGGCAAATGCGTTTGGATCTGTGCCACATAGTCTTATTTGGCATGCTTTTGATTTCTTTAGAGTTCTAGAATCAATAGTAAATTTAGTGACAGCTCATTTCCAAGATGTCCAAATGTTTTTTAGCACAGCAGACTTTACGGCAGTATGGCAGAGACTAGAGATGGGCATTATGGCAGGGTGAACTATATCCCTGTTAGCGTTTATAATGGTGATGGAATTGGTGATAAGAGCATCACGGTGGGTTGTCGACGGGGAGAGACGACAGGATGGGCTGTGCCTCTCTCGAATCAGGGTCTATATGGATGATATGACCTTGGTGACCACAACAGTAGCCTACACAAGAATGTTGTTAGATAAGTCAAATGATAATCTTAAGTGGACTAGATTGAAGGTTAAGCTTAGTAAGTCACGGAGTATTTCTTTGGCAAGAGGAAAGGTAGTAAAGAAAAGGTTCTGTGGTGATGAAGAAGAAAACACATCCATGATGGAGAAACCAGTTAAAAGGAAGTTGGCAGGAAGTTAAAAGGTGTTTGCAGCCCAGCCCACCCTTGACTCCCACACGGACATTGACTCTTATACATCCTCTGTTCTGGACTTTATCAACTCAACCATCAACAGTGTCACCTCAGGGACCGTGCTGCGCAGCTGACAGACGTCTGGACTGACATCTTCAACCTGTCACTTGCCCAAGCAGTTGTCCCCACGTGCCTTAAAACCACCTCCATCCAAAACACTCCACTGCGGCAAGCCTCAACGACACTCTAGAACAAGCACAAGCAGCTCTGAAGCTTCCAGACGTTGTTGGTGTGGTGCAGCAAGGGAAAGGAGGCTTAGGACTCAGCATAGGGAAACCAGTGTGGAATATGGCAGGTCCAACAGAAAAGAGGAAATTGGTTGTCGAGCAGGTACATCGTCATGAGGAAACAGTGAGATGTGTAAGGGCTGTAGCTCAGGTTAAGCAGGGACAGTGGACAAACTGGGAAAATGTAGATAAGAGGAGGTTTAGCTGGAGGGAGCTGTGGTGCATGGAGGCGGGTCATGTAAGTTTCCTTATAAGGGTTATTTATGATGTGCTGCCATCACCACAGAATCTCATACAATGGGTAGGTGGGGACCCGGCGTGTCCCTTGTGTTCAGACGTGGCAATGTTGAGGCATATTTTGTCATAATGTAGGACTAGTCTTTCTGAGGGTCAGTACACTTGGCGGCATAACCAGGTATGGAAGTGCATAGCTGCAGCAATTAAGAGGAGGAGCAATTCAGTAGGCATCAGGACTGGGAGGGTAGCAATTCATTTTGTCCGTGAGGGAGAGAAAGGTGGACGGGGGAAGTTTGCAGATGGGTATGAGTTAGGCAAGTTACGGGAAGCCAATGATTGGGAGATGTGGGTAAATTTAGGAGGAAAGCTTGTTGGTCCGCAGGAAATAATTATTACTAGTTTCAGGCCTGATATAGTTATGGTCAGTGAATAGTGCATTCTATAGAACTAATGGTGCCTTGGGAGAACTCAGTGGATGAGGCTTATGAAAGGAAAAGGCTTGGATATGTAGAGTTGGCAGCAGAAGTTGAGCAGTGAGGATGGAGAGCAAGAGTACATCCGGTAGAGGTGGGTTGTAGATGTTTCATAGCGAGATTGACCACGTCGCTATTTGGAGACTCGGAATTCGCGGACAGAGTTTGCGTCAGGCTGTAAAGGCAGTAGGTGAATTCGGTGGATAAGAAATAGTGTCAGTTGTGGGCAGAAAGGAAATGTATGACATGCAGTATGTGTATGTCTTTGTAATTGTAGTCTGTGCGTGTGTTTCCCGGTCTTATGCAAGGGTGAGATTTGTGGTGTTACAAGCTTAATTATGGGCTAGGATTCGTGGAAGATAGGATGTAGGTGTTTATCATTTGTTAGAGTGAACTAATTGGCTGCAGGTTCCTTTATTCAATAGATGCTGATAGCATAGATGATGAGAGCATGTATTGAGGGATCGTCAGAGCCAACTGTTGAGCTGTCCTGAGATGTTGTGAGCTTACCTCAATGAAACGCCAATGAAGGGATGTGCCAACTTGATACCCCCAATGATATACTTGCATTTACAGGATAAGTTTTTTTGTATATAGAGAATCAATATGTACTGCAGATAGCTGTTTTATTTTTTGCATATGGGTCATTTATTATAAGTTGGTTTATTTAGTTACATAATATTTTGGTTTTGGTTTTCTAAGTTCAGTGCTTATCCTGGAGTTATACCACAAGTACTTTGTGTTTTAATTGCAATATACATTTGTCTTCCAATAACAATTTCCTTATTAAATGCCTGATAAACCAATATCTTAAGAAATATGTATTATGAGGATTGGGCAGCACACTGGTGCAGCTGGTAGAGTCACTGCCTCACAACACCAGTGAGACTTTGTACAATCTCTGGTTTTAAATTTTTTGCAGTTTTAAATACCTGGGAGTCCACATCTCTGAGGATATGACATGGTCATCACACGCCTCAGCACTGGCGAGTAAGGCAAGGCAGCGCCTTTACCACCTCAGGCAATTGAGGAAATTCAGAGTGTCTCCGAGGATCCTCCAGTGCTTCTACGCAGCGGCGGTGGAAAGCATCTTGTCCGGGAACATTACCATCTGGTTCGGGAATTGCTCTGCCAAGGACAAGAAGGCTCTGCAGAGAGTAGTGCGTTCGGCCGAACGCACTATGGGAACTTCACTCACCCCCCTGCAGGAACTATACATCAGGAGGTGCAACTCCAGAGCAAACAAAATCATGAGAGACCTCTTCCACCCCTGCAACGGACTGTTCCAGCTGCTACAGTCAGGCAAACGCCTCCGTTGCCATGCAGTGAGAACGGAGAGGTTGAGAAGGAGCTTCTTCCCAGAGGCAATTCGGACTGTAAACGCCTATCTCACCAGGGACTAACTCTACAGAACGTTTTTCCTTCTATTATTTATTATGTAAAAAAAAAAATATGTGTGTTATGATTGTGTTTATAATTTGTTTGGTTGTTTTGTTGTTTGTCTTTTGCACAAAAGTCCGCGAGCATTGCCACTTTCATTTCACTGCACATCTCGTATGTGTATGTGACAAATAAACTTGACTTGACTTGACTTGACTTGACTCCCTGTGACCACGTACATGAGTTTCCTCCGGGTGTTCCAGTTACCTCCAACATCCCCGAGATGTGTGGGTTTGTAGATTATAGGTTAACCTATGATGAGCGTTTGTTGGCACTGGCCTGTACCCGTAGGAGTTTCAAAGAATGATGGGTTACCTCATTGAAACATACCGAATAATGAAAGGCTGGATAGTGGACGTGGAGATGATGGAGAAAACAGGAGAATGGGGTCAAGAGGGGGAGATAGATGAGCCATGATTGAATGGTGCAGTAGACTTGATGGGCCGAATGGCTTAATTCTACTACTATTCCTTATGACCTTATTAATTGGCTTATGTATATTGTCTGTAGTGTGTAGGGCCCTAGGGGGTGGGTAAGTGGGATAACATTGAATTAGTGTGAATGGTTAGCATGGACTCAGTGGACCGAAGTGACTGCTTCCATGAATTAAGTCTCAACTCTAAACTAAACTAACAGCACCTGGCACAACACATTCTTCAGTCCTGAATATGTTATTGATAAAATTAAATGCAGAACAATTCATCATTACACAAATTCCAAAATCTGTCACCAGAGGCAGTAGAAAACATTCAAGTCATTACTACATGTTCTCCAACTGACATACTGGCAGGGAGCTCTCCTTGGAAATTATAAATGTAGGTGCCTCAAACCTGTCCTGATCTGCTGAATAATTCTACAATTTTCTCTTTAAATTCCGATTCCCAGCATTGGTAGTGTATTGCTGTTGGAGTCATAAAATACATGTGTTTCATTTCAAGGGCCTGGAGTTATGGAATTTAACTGAACACTAATATATGTTGACTAACTTTGAACTTCATTCCAGTCAAGGTCCATACAACAAATGTATTTAAAAAAAAGAGCAAAAATTATATCCATAGATTGAGTCTCCTTCTCCCACAACCCGTCTCCAAATCAGAGGGAACTATAAAGAAGCACAAAACCTTATGAAGGCAATGCATAAATCTACAGTCATCAGTCTACAGTTCTGCAAGCAGATCATATGGCACTGAATTATAAAATTAAAGAGAGTAGATCAAATTGGGTCAGGAGTCCATCCTCAGCCACAAAAAACTGTGCTACATGAATAGGCTTGACCTGTGCCCATGAACTTGATAGGGAACTGTATTGAAACTTAGTCACTTAGATGTGACAGGGTGAATATGGAAAGGACATTACCACTTGTGTGAGAATCAATCAACTATCAATCATTTTAAAAAGGAAGAAAGACTACATGATGGAAGTCTTTCCGCACAGACTCTTTGAAAAGCATAGGGGTCAAGACTTTGAATCATTTTTAAGTAGCAGATAAATATTTAATAAGCAAGGGGTGAAAAGTTATTGAAGTAGATAGGACAAAGAATAGGCTGCATTCAAAGAATCCATTAACTTATTGAATGGCAACTAGGTCTATTAGAGTCATAGAATCATTGTCACACAGTGAGGAAACAGGCCCTTGGGTGAGTTTTCCGTTCCCAACCAAACCACCCTCTCCCCCAGGTATCTTCCCCTGCAACCACAGGAGATGTAACACCAGTCCCTATACCTCCTCCCTCCACTCTATCCAGGGACTCCGATAGTCCTTTCAGGTTAGGCAGAGGTTCACTTGCACCTCCTCCAACCTCATCTGCTGTATCCGTTGTTCAAGACATGGATTCTTATACATCGGCGAGACCAAACGTAGACTGGGCAATCGTTTTGTTGAACACCTACGCCTGGACCTGCCTGACCTCCCGGTCGCTAAACACATTAATTCTCCTTCCCATTCCCACACTGACCTTTCTGATCTCAATCTCCTCCAATGTCAGAGTGAGGCTAACTGCAAATTGGAGGAACAGCATTTAATATTTTGTTTGGGCAGCTTACAGCCCAGTGGTATGAATTTGATTTATCTAACTCCTGCATTTCTTCTCCCTCGATCCCTCCCCCACCCAGTTGTACCAGCCTCTTGTTCTCACCCAACAAACAGCTAACAAAGGCCTGTTTCATGGAAACATAGAAAATAGGTGCAGGAGGAGGCCATTCAGACCTTCGAGCCAGCACCACCTGTAGTGGCCATTTGGCCTATTTTGCATGTCATTGTGGATGGCATGTTCCTTTAAATTTTAGCCAGCCCGTTATAATGTGGGTGGGATTTTATGACGTGTCTTGGGGCGTGTTTATGCAGCTTAACTGCTTGCGTGTTAGTTTAGTTGAGAATTCGTTTTGGACAGGAGAGGGAGAAGGTTTATCCTTCGAGCATGTCAAGCATGTCACAGGTCAAGCATGTCAAGCCTCATGTGAAGAAGAAGACACGAGGAGTTTTCTAGTATCTGAAGCAATGCGCTGGAGTTCGAAGAAGATTGCTGGAACAAGTCGGAAAACCTTGGATGTATCTTACTGTTTTATATCTACAATAAAGAAAATATTCATTAAAAGACTGTGTGCTGAAGCTTTATGAAAGTAGAAGCTCTGAAAGTCTCTGAGGCAGCTTGCATGCGTACCAAAGATATTCCCCTTATCCCCTCTCGTCCAATTAGTGGCTAGGGAGTTAATTTCCTGAAAGATCTGAAAAATCTGCCGCTACACCACCATTCATTGTGATCATGGCTGATCGTCCCCTATCAATAACACGTGCCTGCCTTCTCCCCATATCCCTTGACTCCACTATCCCCTAGAGCTCTATCTAACTCTTTCTTAAATCCATCCAGTGATTTGGTCTCCACTGCCCTCTGTGGCAGGGAATTCCACACATTCACAACTCTCTTGGTGAAAAGGTTTTTTCTCACCTCAGTCTTAAATGACCTCCCCTTTTTTCTGTGACTGTGGCCCCTGGTTCTGGACTCTATAAGATACCCCCTCATCCTTCTAAACTCCAGTGAATACAAACCTAGTCTTTTCAATCTTTCCTCATATGACAGTCCCGCCATCCCAGGGATCAATCTCGAGAACCTACGCTGCACTGCCTCACTGCCGTGGCTGATAAGAGAAGTTAGAGATAGAATAAAACTAAACGAAAAGACGTAAAACACAGCAAAGAGTAGCCAGAAGCCAGAGGATTGGGAAACTTTCATAGGTCAACAGAAGGAAACAAAACGGGCAATAATGGCTGAAAAGATAAAGTACGAAGAGAAGCTGGCCAGGAATATAAAGGACAGTAAAAGCTTCTTTAGATATGTTAAGGGAAAAAGAGTAGCAAAGTCAAATGTGGGTTCCTTGAAGGCAGACACAGGTGAAATTATTATGGGCAGCAAGGAAATGGCAGAAGAGTTGAATAGGCTTCGGATCTGTACTCCTGAAGGAAGACACAAACAATCTCCCAGATGTACTGGAGGACAGAGGATCTAAGGGGGTAGAGGAACTGAAATACATTTTCATTAGGTGAGAAATGGTATTGGGTAGGCTAATGGGACTGAAGGATGATAAATCCCCTGGACCTGATGGTCTGCATCCCAGGGTCCTCAGGGAGGTGGCATTGGTGATCATTTTCCAATGTTCAATAGATTCAGGATCAGTTCCTGTGGATTGGAGGATAGCTAATGTTATCCCACTTTTCAAAAAACGAGCGAGGGAGAAAACGGGGAATTACAGACCAGTTAGCCTGACCGGTGGTGGGAAAGATGCTGGAGTCAATTATTAAAGAGGTAATAATGGGGCATTTGGATACCTGTGAAAGGATTAGTCCAAGTCAACATGGATTTATGAAAGGGAAATCATGCTTGACTAATCTTCTGGAATTTTTTGAGGATCTGACAAGTAAAATGGATGAAGGGGTGGCAGTGGATGTAGTGTATCTAGACTTTCAGAAAGCCTTTGATAAGGTCCCGCACGGGAGACTGGTGACAAAAATTAGAGCACATGGTATTTGGGGATAGGGTGTTGACATGGATAGAAAATTGGTTGGCAGACCGGAAGCAAAGAGTAGGAGTGAACGGGTCCTTTTCAGAATGGCAGGCAGTGACGAGTGGTGTGCCGCAAGGCTCGGTGTTGGGGCCTCAACTGTTTACCATATATATTAATGATTTGGAAGAGGGAATTAGGAGCAACACTAGCAAGTTTGCAGATGACACAAAGCTGGGTGGCAGTGTGAACTGTGAAGAGAATGTTAGGAGATTGCAGGGTGACCTGGACAGGTTGAGTGAGTGGGCAGATGTGTGGCAGATGCAGTATAATATAGATAAATGTGAGGTTATCCACTTTGGCGGCAAAAACAAGGGGGCAGATTATTATCTCAATGAGGTTAGGTTAGGTAAGCGGGAGGCGCAGCGAGACCTGGGCATCCTTGTACACCAGTCACTGAAGGTTGACTTATAGGTACAGCAGGCAGTGAAGAAAGCTAATGGAATGTTGGCCTTTATAACAAAAGAATTTCAGTATATGAGTAAAGAGGTTCTTCTGCAGTTGTATAGTGCTCTGGTGAGACCACACCTGAAATATTGTGTACAGTTTTAGTCTCCTAATTTGAGGAAGGACAACTTTGTGATTGAGGCAGTGCAGCGTAGGTTCACGAGATTGATCCCTGGGATGGCCGGACTGTCATATGAGGAAAGATTGAAAAGACTAGGCTTGTATTCACTGGAGTTTAGAAGGATGAGGGGATATCTTATAGAAACATATAAAATTATAAAAGGACTGAACAAGCTAGATGCAGGAAAAATGTTCCCAATGTTGGGAGAGTCCAGAACCAGGGGCCACAGTTTTAGAATAAAAGGGTGGTCACTTAAGACTGAGGTGAGAAAAAATGTGTTCACCCAGAGAGTTGTGAATTTGTGGAATTCCCTGCCACAGAGGGCAGTGGAGGCCAAGTCACTGGATGGATTTAAGAAAGACTTAGATAGAGCTCTGGGGCTAGTGGAGTCAAGGGATATGTGGAGAAAGCAGGCACGGGTTATTGATAGGGGACAATCAGCCATGATCACTATGAATGGCGGTGCTGGCTCGAAGGTCTGAATGGCCTCCTCCTGCACCTATTTTCTATGTTTCTATATGTTTCTAATTACAAGGATGTCCTTCCTCAAATTAAGAGACCAAAACTGTACACAATACTCCAGAAGTGGTCTTACCAGAGCCCTATACAACTGTAGAAGAACCTCTCTACTCCTATACTGAAATCCTCTTGTTATGAAGGCCAACATTACATTAGCTTTCTTCACTGCCTGCTGTACCTGCACGCCAACATTCAGTGACCGGTGTACAAGGACACCCAGGTCTCGCTGCACCTCCCCCTTACCTAACCTAACCCCATTGAGATAATAATCTGCCCCCTGGTTTTTGCCACCAAAGTGGATAACCTCACATTTATCTATATTATACTGCATCTGCCACGCATCTGCCCACTCACTCAACCTGTCACCCTGCAACCTCCTAACATCCTCTTCACAGTTCACACTGCCATCCAACTTTGTGTCATCCTACATCCTTATACATGAACAAGACCAGCTTTGTGTACTCCTTTATCATTGTTACATTTTTGCATATCTTCCATTCATTGTTCTATATCTCTCTACATCATCGTCTATATCTCTCGTTTCCCTTTCTGTGACTTTCAGTCTGACGAAGGGTCTTGACTCGAAACGTCACCTATTTCTTCTCTCCAGAGATGCTGCCTGTCCCACTGAGTTAATAATGAATTATACACTCTCATCCAAATCATTGATATAAGCCACAAACAGCAAAGGGCCCAGCATTTATCTTATCACACCAATAGTCACAGGCCTCCAGTCTGAAAAACAACCTTTCACCATCACCCTCTGCTTCCTTCTAGGAAGCCATTTTTTTTATCCAGTTGGCTGGTTCCTTGGATCACATGAAATCTAACCTTCCACAGCATCCTGCTATGTAGCCTTATCAAATGGCTTGCTGAAATCTATGTATACAATATCTGCAGCTCTGCCTCATCTACCTTTTTGGTTACATCTGCAAGAAATTTAATCAGATTCTTGAGACATGTTCTCCCATGTACAAAATGATCCAGAACAAGGGGTCACAGTTTATGGATAAGGGGGAAATCTTTTAGGACCGAGATGAGGAAAACATTTTTCACACAGAGAGTGGTGAATCTCTGGAATTCTCTGCCACAGAAGGTAGTTGAGGCCAGTTCATTGGCTATATTTAAGAGGGAGTTGGATGTGGCCCTTGTGGCTAAAGGGATCAGGGCGTATGGAGAGAAGGCAGGTACGGGATACTGAGTTGGATGGTCAGCCATGATCATATTGAATGGCTGTGCAGGCTCGAAGGGCCCAATTGGCTACTCCTGCACCTATTTTCTATGTTTCTATGTTTCTATGATGCTGACTATCCCAAATCAGCCCTTGTCTACCTAAATGCAAGTACAATATATCTTAACCTTCAGAATACTACCGACCACAGATGTTTGACTCACGTGCTTATAGTTCGAATGCTTTTCCTTGCAGCTTTTCATAAATAGAGGCACAACATTTGCCACCCTCCAGTCTTTAGGCACCACAACCGCAATTAATGATGACAATAAATCTCAGCCAGTCCACTTGCAATATCTTCTCTAGCTTTCCATGGTGACCTTGGATATATTTGATCAGGTCAGGGAGATTTGTCTACCTTCATAGGCATTGGGACATTCAGGATCTCATCGACCGTAACATCGACTGTCCTCAAGACACTTCCAATGACATCCCCAAGTTCCTCGGTTCTCGTGTCTCTCTATGTTAAAAACAGAGGAGAAATACTCATTGAGAACCTTGCACATCTCCTGTGGCTTCACACAAAGATTACCACTTTGATTCCTCTCTAGTTCTCTAATTCTCTCTCTAGTTACTCTTTTTCGATAATGTACATAAAATCTATTTGGATTATCCTTAATATTTTCTGCCAGCCCCCCTCCTAGCCCCCCCTCCTAGCCCCCCCCCCCCCCCCCCCCTCCCCCATTGCTCCTGATTTTTTTCTGCAGCGTACTCCTCAGTTCCCGAAATACTTCCAGGGATACACTTGATCCTAGCTGCCTAAAGCTGTTGCCTGCCTCCTTTTTAATCTTGCTCTTAATTTAGTTTAGTTTTGTTTAGAGATGCAGCGCGTAAACAGGCCCTTTGGCCCACCAAGTCTGCACCGACCAGCAATCCCCACCTACTAACACTATCCTACACACACTAGAGACAATTTACACTTATACCAAGCCAATTAAACCACAAACCTGTACGTCTTTGGAATGTGGGAAGAAACCAAAGATATCATCGAATATCCACATGGTCGCGGGGAGAACTTACAAACTCCGTACAGACAGCACCCATAGTCAAGATCTTCCCGGTCCCTGGCGCTGCAAGTTCTGTACAGCAGCAACTCTACTTCTGCACCACTGTGCCACCCAAATTCATGTTTGTATGTTCACATCTGGAGTTAATAGAGCAGCACTTCAAAGCAGGTCATAACATCCATCTTATGTTATTTTTTGAAAGGTCGGATGAATTATAATACAGACAGAAGCATTTGGCCCAATATCTTTGTGCCTTTTGGAAAAAAAGTTGCCCAATTGAATCACACCTTCTGCATTCAAATGTTTAAATATAATGAAGGTTTCTATCTCTACCACCATTAACGACAGAGTTCCTGACCCCAACCACCATAGGCGTGAAATTTTGTTTCCTCATCTCCCCTCCAATCCTTCCAACAATTACATGAAAAGTATACCGCTTTTAAAAATATCCATCTGCTAAGAGGTCACTCTGGAATATACAGATATGTCTGTCCTATCTACTCCTTCCACATCCTTCAATTTAGTTAACCCATTCCTTCTCTCCAGATATCCTGCCTGTCCAGCTGAGTTACTTCAGCAGTTCGTGTTTGATTTAAACCAACATCTGCAGTTCTTTCCTACACATACTGAAAACACTTAATTAGTAGTTATTTTATATTTAATTATTATATTATATTATATTATATTATTATATTGTAACTATTAAAATACTTAAAATATCGTTGCTCCTCTCTCTAGTGCAATCTCTTTCTTCTCCTGTAACATTGTGAACAGAACTGTATGGTGCACTCAAGCTGTGGCCTAACCAGTTTTATTAATGTTTGGACATACCTCCTTTCTCTTAGAAAGCATGCTTCAGCTTAAAATAAATTATCCATTTCTTTTCTCAAAAGAAATTATCTCCCAAAATGTGTAATCTACATAAAAGGCTCATCCTCACAGATAGATCATAATAACATAAGCAATTCCTCAAAACCGAGGGTCAAGCTTCATCTGATGATATTCTCTTCACCTACGATGTCACAGATATGGGAAGTGTCTTGGACTTCCTGTTGAGGAATGCAGGACTGCATTCCACCAGTCCAAGGTGCCCTCTCATCACTTCACATATTAGATCAGCTCACTAAACAGACACCAGAAGAGCAATTCTCTCTCAGTGCCAACAATTTCCCATTTAATAAAATCCCATGTCGCATTCATTGTGACTGCAACAACCTTTATAGAACTTAACGTTGTGCAACCCAGTGCACAAATTAGCAAAAATAGCCACTGAAGAAGGGTCTTGACGTCACCTATTCCTTTTCTCCGGAGATGTTGCATAACCCGCTGAGTTACTCCAGCATTTTGTGCCTATCTTAGCAAAGATAAACCCTCCTTAATAGCTGAAATCACAAATACCTGTACAGTTGCAGCCAGCAATATCAATCTGGTGACGACTTCCAGTTAATTACTGAATTAATTATGGGATTTTTTTAAACTACTGGCTAACTATGTGAAGGAAACGGCAAGTTACTTAAAGTTAAATTAAATGCTAAATGCTATCAGCAAATCATAAATTTCAGAATGTAAAATGTTCCTCCATAACATATCCCTAAGTAAGCATTCCATTATGGAACTGGACTCAACATTATTTCTTCCCCCACCTGTAAATATTCAGAAGAACTTGTTTTAAAGAATTGCACATGTTCTTACCCTGAGAAATAACTCTAGTTCAAAATTTGCCCAGATCTAAAATCATCCCAGATCTAATGTATTAACTTGCACACAGCCAAAGGGCTGATTCATGTGAGTTTTCTTTTTGGGTGGAACTTGTTTTCAATATATACATTTTGCCACTTCTTTAAATCCTGCTTTCACTTTCTAGAGTGTCAAAGAAAATTACTCACATTTTCTGTCAGTTCAATGAGAAATAGCAAGTGGAAAAACATCTTAACGTGCCATTACCTCCAATCTTTCTCCCTTTTCTATGGTGAAGTACCATTGCTGAATGTGGAAATTGTTATATTGGAGGTCACGAGCATGAGTTGACATCTCGCCGAGCAATCATACACTTTACTACTCCTCGACATACTCGACAATGCAAGCATTTCTTAAATATAAATAAGAGATGAAAATATTTGCTATCTTATTTCTGCCTGTTGGAGCACATGGCCTTGCGTTCTGCCAGGTGCATTTGGTAACATTTTTAAGAAAGAACACCCACCCCAAACATAGTTCAAAAGTGAAAAGATAATGGAGGAGGAGGTTGGAGCAGAGCCAATCCCAATTCAGAGGCAGGGAGGGTTTTGGCAGAAAGATGATAAGCAGGATGGGGATTTGGTGCAAGTGACCCGACTGTCAAACGTAAGGGCACAAAAGGGTGAGATGGAGACCGGTGCAAAATGCATGTCGGCTGGACAGCCAGTGCTATTTATTCTGCTTCAAGGGAGAATGATCTCCAGGTCAGAATGTCATGTGGAATTATTTCTCATGATTCAAAACAAATGCTACTCCCAACCATTAGACTTAATTTTATTGTTGGTAGCTACACAATTACTGTGGGCAATTAATAAATGTATCAAAGTGTTTATCACAAAGGCAATGTGAGTTGCAATAAATTCATGCTTTTTTTCTCCTGAACATTGCAAGTTCCATGTTGTCATGGTACCAGGATCATTTCCAGTTTTGTGGTTATACTAGGCTTTTTGATTTTGTGGGGCTTCTACAGCTCACTGTGTAACCTACTGATCCAGCTGCTGACTCATGGATAGTGCAGGTGGAGAGGGAAGACCTAGGGGCCTTTTACCAAAGGCTAGGGCAATCTCCCTGCCCCATTACTTAATGCTGAGGTCAAACCACTGATCTCAATGGCTTTATGTATACAATATGTTGATCAATACTGCAGAGGCTCATAAGCTTCCAGCAAAAATTCAGAATTTGCATGAATAGTTCAACGGTTTAATGGTTCAATGGTTTCTTTATTATCGCGTGTACCTAGGTACCGTGAAATAATTTTTTTAGCATATAGCTCAGCAAGACTATCACCTTACATATGCACAATCTCCCAGTTAGTACTGGATGTACAGAACAGCCCAAAAAGTCTATATGCAAGAGGTACCATTTTGCTGCCATTTTACAGGCCCAGTTGCAGCTGGCCACAAAGGCCCAATGCAGCCGTCGCATCCATTCCAGTCATCCCGTGACCCGCTGTCCGTCTCCTTGCACGGCTTTCTTCAGCCATTGTTTCCTGGGCGGTGCCTCCCGCAGCCAACCTTGTGGGTGCAGAAGGTAAGACCCCCCCAGGTTGTTCTTACCAGGCCTTTATGTCCAGAGTTCACTGCCATCCCTCTCCATCCCCCTCTCTGTGGCTTCCCTCACTAGGCGGGTTTCCGGTCTGCTGTGGGTGAGTCAGGCCTGTCATTTGGGTAGGGCTGCAGTTCACCTGGATTCCTTATGCCACACGCAACTCGTCAAGATAGTGTGCCAAGAATGAGCTCACGGATCTAACAAACATCCATGGACGGAGTGACTATATGTGGCATAGTGATCATATTCATTCCACCTTTACCATTACCTTCAACCCCCTTCTCTTTGATCCCAGAATTTCATTGTTCAAAGAAAAGAACAATGAAACACCAACTAAACTACAAACCATGTACAAACTACAAACTACAAACTTGGTTGCCATAGGGACTAAGAGCTTTTGTTTTGTACTAATAACATTTATTTTTTTAATTTATTGAACATTATTTCTATGAAGTGGTCAAAAAGGCTTTTGGCACATTGGCCTTCAAGTTCAAGTTCAAGTTCAAGTTCAAGTTCAAGTGAGTTTATTGTCATGTGTCCCTGTACAGGACAATGAAATTCTTGCTTTGCTTAAGCACACAGAAAATAGTAGGCATTTACAACAAAACAGATAAATGTGTCCATATACCATGATATAAATATATACACACATGAATAAATAAACTGATAAAGTGCAAATAACAGAAAGTGGTTATTAATAATCAGAGTTTTGTCCGAGCCAGGTTTAATAGCCTGATGGCTGTGGGGAAGTAGCTATTCCTGAACCTGGTTGTTGCAGTCTTCAGGCTCCTGTACCTTCTACCTGAAGGTAGCAGGGAGATGAGTGTGTGGCCAGGATGGTGTGGGTCTTTGATGATACTGCCAGCCTTTTTGAGGCAGCGACTGCGATAAATCCCCTCGATGGAAGGAAGGTCAGAGCCGATGATGGACTGGGCAGCGTTTATACTTTTTGTAGTCTTTTCCTCTCCAGGGCGCTCAAATTGCCGAACCAAGCCACGATGCAACCGGTCAGCATGCTCTCTACTGTGCACCTGTAGAAGTTAGAGAGAGTCTTCCTTGACAATCCGACTCTCCGTAATCTTCTCAGGAAGTAGAGGCGCTGATGAGCTTTTTTGATAATTGCGTTAGTGTTCTCGGACCAGGAAAGATCTTCAGAGATGTGCACGCCCAGGAATTTGAAGTTTTTGACCCTTTCAACCATCGACCCATTGATATAAATGGGGCTGTGGGTCCCCCTCCTACTCCTTCCAAAGTCCACAATCAGTTCCTTGGTTTTGCTGGTGTTGAGGGCCAGGTTATTGCGCTGGCACCATATGGACAGTTGCTCGATCTCTCTTCTATATTCTGACTCATCCCCATCAGTGATACGTCCCACAACAGTGGTGTCATCAGCGCACTTGATGATGGAGTTCGCACTTTGGTTGGTTACGCAGTCATGCGTATAGAGTGAGTACAGCAGGGGGCTGAGCACGCAGCCTTGAGGTGTTCCCATGCTGATTGTTATCGAGGCTGACACATTTCCACCAATGCGAATAGACTGTGGTCGGTGGATGAGGAAGTAGAGGGTCCAGTTGCAGAGGGATGCGCAGAGACCCAGTTCTGTGAGTTTGGTAACCAGTTTGGAGGGGATGATTGTGTTAAATGCCGAGCTGTAATCAATGAATAACAGCCTGACATATGAATTTTTGTTGTCCAAGTGGTCCAGAGTGGAGTGGAGAGCCAGCGAGATCGCATCCACCGTTGATCTGTTGTGGCGTTACGCGAACTGCAGTGGGTCCAGGTTTTTGTCGAGGTAGGAGTTGATTTGCTCCATGATCAACCTCTCAAAGCACTTCATCACCACCGGCGTTAGTGCCACTGGTCGATAGTCATCGAGGCATGTCACCTTACTCTTCTTGGGCACCGGTATAATTGATGCCCTTTTAAAGCTGGTGGGGACCTCAGACCTCAGAAGTGAGAGGTTGAAAATGTCCGTAAAAACTCCCGCCAGTTGGTCCGCACAGGTTTTTAGAACACGACCGGGTATACCATCAGGACCAGGTGCTTTTCGGGGGTTCACCCCTCTGAAGGGTTTCCTGACATCGGCCTCTGTGACTGAGACTGAAATGCCATCACAGCGAATGGGGGATCGGGAAGGCACATCAGTATTCTCCCTGTCAAAGCGTGTGTAAAACGCATTGAGCTCGTCAGGGAGTGATGTTACAGCGACATTCGAGCTGCCTCCTGGTTTTGCCTTGTAGGAGGTGATTGCATTCAGGCCCTGCCACAGCTGCCTGAATATCAGTCAGAATATTGAGTAAAGAAGTTGGAAGGTCATGTTGCAGTTGTATAAGACGTTGGTGAGACCGCATTTAGTATTGTGTTCAGTTCTGTGTACCATGTTATAGGAATGATATTGTCAAGCTGGAAAGGGTACAGAGAAGTTTTACGAGGATGTTGCCAGGACTAGAGGATCTGAGCATACGGCAGACGTTGAGTAAGCTGGGACTCTATTTCTTGGAGGGCAGGAGGATGAGGGGGGATCTGAAAGAGATGTATAAAATCACGAGAGGAATAGACCGGGTGGACGCAGAGTTTCTTGAATAGATTAGGTGAATCAAGGAACAGAGGACATAGGTTTAAGGTGAATGGGAAAAGATTTAATAGGAATCTAAGGGCTAACCTTTTCACATAAAGGGTGGTGGATGCATGAAACAAGCTGCCAGAGGAGGTAGTTGAGGCAGGGACTATCACAACGTTCAAGAAACAGTTAGACAGGTACATGGATCAGATATGTTTGGAGGGATATGGACCAAACACAGGCAAGTGGGACTAGTGTAGCTGGGACATTGTTGGCCGGTGTGGGCAAGTTGAGTAGAAGGACCTGTTTCCACACTGTATCACTCTATGACTTTATGACTCTAATTGTTTCTTAAATTTTCTGTGTTTACAGATGTGGTAGACTGTTGTGAGAAGTTCATTGTTCCGTTTCGGTACATATGACAATTAAACACTCTTGATGATTGACTCTCTTAGCCATGTCTCGTTTGTCAGCACATTCCCAGTTCTATGTCCCCGTTAGGAAGAGTATGATTTTCACCATGAAGGACAATGTTGGTGGTTTTGTTGGTAAACCACAACCGGTAGTTTTCCCTTCCTTTCTTGAAAATATATCACTGCTTTTTTCTCCATCACTTGGTCTAAATCCTAGAACTCCCTATCCGAAAGCACTATGAGTGTACCCTCAATATGGCAACAGTTCAAGGAGGCAGCATCACCTTCTTATAGGCATTGAGGGATGGTCAATACATTCTTGCCTGTCCATTGGTGCTCTGATCGCAAAAAATAATTAATAAATCTGTTTAAACTCCTCCTCGTCCAGTAAATAAATTGAATCATCTTTCTTGATATTTATTTTGGAATAGTCAGCTATTCTTTTCATAATCTTACTTTTTTTCTTAATATTACTCATGCCACCAGTTTGCTCCTCCATCCACCACATAGCAAGACATGCATTCTGGCTTCCTGCATTGATTGCTGAGTTAAAGTTGCAGGTGATATCAAGTGAATCTGAAGAACGGTTTCAGTCCGAAACGTTGCCTATTTCCTTCGCTCCATAGATGCTGCAGCACCCGCTGAGTTTCTCCAGCATTTTTGTCTACCTCAGGTGAATCTAATGTTCATTTAGGATGAAAAATCATGAGAGAACTATTCTTGTACCTGCCCAGTTAATCTAAATAAAGCCAAGAACTCATCAATCTCAAGTGCAGACCTCATCCAGTTTCCACCAGCGGGTAGGGTTAGAAATTATATACTGACTGACTGATATACAGGCTGACTTATTTACATTGTTATTTTTTTCACTCTTCTCCCAACAACAACGATGGCATTACATTTTACAGATCTCTGAGGCAACGTGAAGTGAGAAAAGGGAATTCACTGGAGGGGGTATGTTTACTTTACATACAGTTAGCGATGTTAAACAGATGTAACATTAATATTTAATTAGTAAAGCTTCACAAGAATTAAAAATGAAAGCAGATTTATTTTTACATAACGTGGAACAGTGTGCTGATGAGTCTAGAGTCAGTGACAGAGATTAATTGACAATCTGTTGGAACCTTGCATCTGGAAGAGTAGAAATTAAATACAAATAGAGATGGAGTCATAAATAATAGTAAGATTAAACGAGAACTTACCAGTTTGAAGTTTGATCTGTATTTTATGAGGAGCTACGATGAGGGATTACGTGAAGGGCCCGCTCAGCACGCATGCGCGACATACTTCAAAACAGCGGTGTGGAATCACAGACAGACACAGTTATTGAAATAAACATAGTAAAGAAAAGGAAACCTTAGTTATCAGTTTGACCCATTTTATTTAGGGAGGGAGTGGAGGGCACGTAATCCCTCATCGTAACTCCTCATAAAATACAGATCAAACTTCAAACTAGTAAGTTCTCGTTTAATCTTACTACAGGTGCACAACCTTTTATCCGAAGTTCCAAATAACGAAAACCTCCGAATAGCGGACATTTTTTCAGTCCTTGAAGAAAGGTCCTTGAAAACGTTCACCGAGGGCGGCCCGCAGAGGTGACAGCAGAACCTCCGGTCGGTCCTCGAAGAAAGGGGAACTAAATCCCCATTCATAAAAGAGAAGGTGAGGGTATATTGCGCGGGAGGGTTAATAATTGACAATCTGCTGCTGCCTGCCGGCTGAGTTAAAGTTCCCACGGTAGACACGATACACAGTGTATCGTGAGTCTTGCATGAGAACTTTTAAACTCAGCGGGCAGGCAGCAGCAAATTGTCGCTCCCTTAAGTTTCACCCCACCTACACCCCTCTGCTTCCCGTCCATGTGTGTGACCCCTTCCCTCCCCTCTCCAGCTCCCCGCCCATTGCACCGGCGCGGGGGTCTTGCACTGTCTTCACGTCGGAGCTAGTGCCAGTCACCGGAGACGTCAGGACCAACGGGACACCGGCCCCCAGGCCCACTGCAAGCACGGAGATCCCAGAGACCCACAGCCAGCAGCAGCCCAGCCCCGTTCCAATTCCAGAGGAACACGCTCCCCGTAGGGACCGAAGCTGATGGTGTGCAAGGTACGTCTTGGTCTTGAGGTTGCGGATGAGGGGGCGCAGCTCGGGCTGTGACGTCTCCGGCCACCCCCTGTACAGGAGCTGAGACTGGGAACTGTGGGGTTGTTTGCAGTTGCAGAGGGAGGGGGCAAGGGCGGTACAGTTCCCAGTCTCAGCTCCAGTCCAGAGGGGTCCCAGAGATCCCAGAGACTCACAGCCAGCAGCAACTCTAGCCCAGCCCCGCTCCAACTCCAGAGGAACCCGGGTTGCGGATGAGGGGGCGCAGCTCGGGCTGTGGGCGAACTGCCACTTGTCGCTGTAGCGGCCCATCGGGGAGCGGGTTCTTGTTGGTCCTGACGTCTCCGGCCATCCCTCTGGACAGGAGCTGAGAGACGTCAGGACCACCAGAAGCCGCTCCCCGATGCGCCGCTACAGCGACAAGTGGCAGTTCGCCCACAGCCCGAGCTGCGCCCCCTCATCGGGACACCGACCCCCAGGCCCACTGCAAGCACGGAGATCCCAGAGACTCACAGCCAGCAACAACTCTAGCCCAGCCCCACTCCAACTCCAGAGGAACCCGGGTTGCGGATGAGGGGGCGCAGCTCGGGCTGTGGGCGAACCGCCACTTGTCGCCGTAGCTGTGCATCGGGGAGCGGATTCCTCTGGAGTTGGAGGGACAGGGAGACACAGCGGCTTTTGAGAATGGTGGGCAATCACTTCCAAAGTTCTGCCCACACAGTCAGTACACCTCTCCTACACTTGTCTTCCGCACTAAGATTATCTCGCAGAGAATGATCCCAGCCTAACCCTCCCTATTCTCTCCTATTCTGCAAGAAAAAACTACATTGAAGACTCAAACTCGCGATCGAGTAACTGCCGGGATCGAGGCGCAAACTCGCGACCTTGCGGATATGAGCCGAGCACTCTACCACTGAGCCAGCCGTTAAAATCTACGCTAAAAATCTTCCATTCCGAAAGCCGAAAAATTCTGAATTACGAAAAGTGTCTGGTCCCAAGGCTTTCGGATAAAAGGTTGTGCACCTGTATTTTACTTCGGAGTCACGCAAGTGACTACGTGAAGATTTTAAAGCTCTGTGATTTCAAACCGTGTAACAGTTCATACTTCACTCGCTGTCGAAGTCTTTCGAGGGAGGAAGTATGTTATCGTAATCAACCATGAATCTGTTTGTAAAAACAATAATGGTGTTATTAACAACAACAAGACCAAATGCTCCCCCGGGCTTAAATTATATATTTTTTGCAGATTCTTTTTCTGCAAACGATACAGGTTCTGTCAGTGGTTTGTTATAAAAGTTTGGAACGTATACTCCCTAGACCACCCCGCTGTAGCCAGGATGTGGTCCATTGGCATATCCATCCTCTTAGTCACTGATGTGGATGCTGTCTTGGTGGAGTAAGATTTATACACGTTAATATGTACTCCAGCAACTCCCAGTACCTGCTTGAGCCACTTGAGATAGCTTGGCTCGTCACCCGACCATAACGTTTCTTGTGGCTGACCCATAAGGCTCTCCCTCGAGGATTACTTATTGTGTCGATGTAGATCAATAAGTGGGTCATGACACATAACCGAATTCCATAACTAGACCTGATGTTCCTGGTCTGCTCTGTTTGCCCAGTCCCTAATGGTAATGTAACATGGTGTAGTGGACCATATTGTCCAATCGTAGTGGATGGAGGAACTGGACTCTTTGTGCCGAGACAAGGCCATCAGCATGTCCCTTCGGGGTGGGCTGTTCCAGGGTGAGGGACCTGGCTGGTGACCATCCCCTAAGGTACATCAGGTCCATACTGACATCCCAGATTTGGGTGTACCTGGGTCTGGGGGATTAACCTCTCCTAAATTTGATCACCAGCAGGAGGTACCCTATTGCCTGTGGTCCTGGTGCCTGAGTTAAGTAGGCTGAAAGAGCACTTCTGGCTGAATCCTACATTGTGGTGAAGACCTGCCAGAACTCCAGTACAGGTTTGTTGTAGTTGAATATGTAGTTCCTGTATTTGAATGGCATCTTCCCGCTTCTTGATGTTCGCCAAGTATGTTCCCTAGTGGATATGCGATGGGATGCTATCCTTGTGTTGAAAGCGCTATTGACAATCCAGGCCCAGCAGAGGTCTTCCCAATTCTGCAATCCAGGCCCAGTGATGGTCTTTTCAAATCTGCAATCCAGTAGTTTAATTTATCGTGGCATGTGCGTAGTACCCGACTGATGAGGCCATAGTACCTGATGAGGTAGGAAAAAATTGGAAAGACATAGATTAGATTCCCCTCTCACGCTTCCTAATTCAGTGGGAATGAATTCATTGCCCCTGCCTCAAATTTGGTTTCTTGCGACATACATCGGTACGTGGAGAATTCAATTGAATACAGTGAAATCGATATCGGGTGTTCCATATTGCTTTGTAATTCCAGCAATACTTGGGTTTAATATATCTGTTTACAGTATTTAGCTCACCTAGTAGGTAAGTTTGCTGATGGTCGTATATTTTTGACGACCTGTTGTTCCAATTGTTAAATAAATGTCACATGATATCGATTTATTCTGCCCAAGTGGTTTGTGTATGTCACTACTGTGATGTTGTTAATTATAAACGAACATGCAAAATGGTGCACTGCAGGATAATATGCTTTGCCAATAGAGCGTACTCAAAATTTCCAAACTAGGTTTTACGCCTAGTGTCTATAGTGATGACGACTCCAGATTAGTCCATATGACACCATGTTTTGGGTGAGGGTAGTTTAAACATTAGCACCTAGCCTTAATGGAAGGTTCAAGTTAAGTAGCTGGAACAGCTGCTACTAACTCCCAATACTCTTGCCACTGTTGAATGGTAGGTAGATAATTGTTACAGGTAGATTAATTGTTACAGGTAGGTAGATTAATTGTTACAGGTTGTGGCATACTGACTCTCCTATGTCAAGTTAAAGATAAGTGGGTAGAGTGTTGAATACCAAATAGTCAACAGTAGATAGTCAACAATTTATATTTCAAGGTACTGCAATACTGGTTGATGTGTGGAGTGGACGGAGCAAGCCCCTCCCCATCTCCCTGTTCCAAATCAATTGATATATGGTCCCTTGATAAGGGACGGGTCAAAATAGAACTAACAACAACAGATACTCCGCTTGATCTTAGTCAAGGCTGAGAGCAATGGTTTCAATCGTAGATTTATCTGGATTGCATGACAAGCTCGGCTAAAAGAATAATAGCTAAAGCTGTGATAGCTATACCCATGGATTAGTCGTCGTTAATATCATTGGAACATGCCATGACGATAGTTCCTTAATATAGCCAGGGCTGGTTAGAATATCTGGAACCAGTTTGGCTGTAATAGCCATAGTCGATAATTAATACTGCCAAGTTATCTCCAAGTTTTTTGAATGGGTACTGAATAGTATGCATCTTTTAAGTTGATGTCTACCATTAAGTATGCTTGGAATGAAAGGTTGGCAGTTTCAATATTGCAAGCGTGGCCTGGCAAGATACTCAAGTGGCAAGTCAATGACAGTGCGACATATACCATGTTGGGATTTTTAGAGCCAAAGGTTCATACTGGGTTTATTATGATCCCTTGATATCAATGATGGCTGCATTACCATCTTGGTTAGTTGGTACCAAAGGTTCATATAGGCTTCTATATGACCCCTGTATAATTATTACCCCCAGTTGCTTGTCCCTCATGTTCTTATTAGTGGGAGGGTAGACCCCTAGGGTGCATGCTGTACTGGTATTGTATGGTCCCTGGGAAGGGACATATCAGATATAAACTGATAAGGCAGTTACTACTAATCTTAGCCAAAAGGCCGAGCAGGATGGGATCTAATTTAATTTTATCCTTGAATGCTTTGTTAGTACAAACCCTTCATCTTTTGTGTGATGGCAGGAACCATACTTATCTTATTTCACTGTTGTTCCGTGGTGTGTTCATCTCTTCGGTTTCCGGATCCTTGTCTGTAGGGATGGTGTTGTTGGGGGTGGCACATTTTTCCAGGGGGCCCGCTCTGGACCCTGGCCTGAAAAAACAGGGCTTACTGGGGGTTGGCATGCGGGCCCCGAGCTTACACCAGTACTATTAGGTGGACGCCTACTGGTGGACGCGTAGAGGCACTGCTGCTGGTTTCGTGTGGTGCTCATTCCAGACCCTGCGCTCTAGATGCCGAATTTTGGATACCTCCAGTTTTTTAGGCTTGGTTTGATAACTTAGCCAGCTAGCAGGATCTGTGGTTGAGAGGTCGGCATTCTCACAGTCCTGTAATTTTTTAAGTTGAGGGCAGGTGTTATAACTTCCTAAAAAGTTGCGGAGCACTGCAAGCAGTAGGGTCAGGTGTTTTGCCATACTACCCTGATAACCGACGTCAGGGATATCAAACGCATTTTAAGATATTTGGGTTTTAAAGCTATGCTCAATGTACCCCCCAATAACGGTGGGCACTTTGAGTAAATGCAATTTAGGGGAGGCGTGATGAATCCAACACCTCATGACTACCTGTCTTGGGGAGGTTTTTTGAGAAGAACAGGTAGTAAGCTGGCCATCAGTTGAGACTGAAAAGCCATCTCGCTTGTGGTGGAGCCACATAGCGGCCACACCCAGCAGCTCTTCCTGATCCTGTACCTCAAGCATACTCCCGATAAACTTCAGCCAGTGACCCCTCTTCTTGACCAGTCCAATCTGGTCCCCATCAATCCCTCGACAAGGGAGATGACCAGTGCTGTTAGGCACTGGAGTGGGAGTGCTATGCTCCCTTGGCGGACTTGCCCCTGCTCCTGAGGTAGTCTCGCTGGAGTTTTTAGCTCCATGACCTTCCTCTGGCTTGGAGAAACAGACACTCTTGTTTCTTGTTTGAAGTGCTGATTCCATCTTCGTGTCTGTCTCCAGCCTGAGGTTGGTCCTGATCTTGCTGTTAGAGGCTTTCTGCCGTTTTCGGGCGACATTTCAGCGGTTCTCGGGCGGCGAGTCTCCTTGTCGGGAGTCTGCAGGGGTGCCGGCCAGTTTTTGAATTTCCCTCCAGTCCGCTGCTGTTGGTCAGACAGCTGTTTAATCGACTGGGCATCAGCGCAGCACCTGTGTCTGTGGACCGCAGCGTGTGCGGTCCCGTTGCCGCCTCCCCCCTCCACTGACGGCTCCTTCCCTGGAGTCGAACGGGGGCCGCTTCCCTCTGCTGCTTTGCTCCCCCTGGAGCAAAAACAAACGCAAAGTCGCTAGTTTAAACTGAAGGTGAGTACTTACCTAACGGTCCTTTCCTTCAGGCTTGTAGCGGGAGCGCCTGTACTCCCGCTGCGTCGCTGTTGCCTGCATGAACGCAATGTCGCGCATGCGTGCTGAGCGGGCTCTTCACGTAGTCACTCACGTGACTCCGAAGTAAAACATGACTTTGTTTGTTCCTAAATTCCAACCCAGACACAGAGATCATGAGTCAGATCAAGTGATTGTCTCCCTTCTTCTCCAAAGACCAGCATGCTAAAGAAAACTGAAGGACATTAGTACTGCAGATGTAACTACTTCTGTTATAATAAAACAATTAGTATAGAACGTGGCGCATGTCCAAGATTTTACTTCGGAGTCACGTGAGTGATTCCGTGAAGAAGCCCGTCCCAGGACGCGTTGCGGCATGATTACGTTTCGGCATGCAAAGCGGCAGCCGGGAGTCAGGGCTCCCGAAGAAACGATAGAGAATCTAAGTTTAGGTAAGTACTTACCTTTACTTTTACAGCCCCTTTGCGTCTGCTTGTTTTTTCCCGCAGGGACGTGCAAGCGGCCCCCTTGGACTCTGGCAGGAGTTTCCCGTTCGAGGGAGGGGAGGAAAGACGCTACCAGGGAGACAGAGCGCCGGCGGACCATGAATGGGACCTGTGCCGGTGCCGAGAAAATCTCCCCAGGGGCTACAGTTGACAGCTGGAAGACGGCGCTAGCGCTCCGTTGGGGGTTCCCCTTAGTCCTCGCTCGCTCTCCACGCACTGTCCAGGTGAGGCAGGCAGGCGGGCGGGAGAAGGCTTCCGACATTTGCGGAGCCGTTAGGGGAACCCACTGTGCAGAGCTGGCGTGGAGTACGCTGCAGCCCGAGTGCAGGTGAGCAGCAGCCCGAGTACAGGGAGAGCGAGGTCCGCTAATCAGCGGCCCGCTCCCGACTCTGCACCAAGCCCGCCAGCATCAGCTGCGGGCTGAGGGGGGAAATATGCTGCACCTGCCCGCTCAAGAGAGAGTCAGGGCAGCAACAGGCGGTAGGACCGCTTAGCGGGCGGTCCGCAAACCCGACATCGGGACCGAGCCAGCCCGCTAGCACCTGACCACGTCAACGGCAAAAGGGAGCGGGCTGGATGTGTGGAAAACCCGGCAGTGGAACGACATTGGACTGGGAAGTCTCTCCACCCAGGAGGGGGAGAGACAGCTGCCTGAGCTGCAGGAACGACTCTTGGGCATTGGAAAGGTGAGTTTGCAGTTGTGTTTTATTACAGAGTTCAGGAACACAACGCAGAACTCGCAAAGAGGAACTGCCCCGCTCCAACTCTACCAGCGGGGCAGCAACCGGCGGCAGCGTCGCTCGTAGAGCGGTTTTCGCACATCCCTGAGACCGAGCCAAGCCAGTCTCGCCAGAGCCTGTCTCGCCAGAGCCTACACGGCGGACTGGGAAAGGGGCTAGGAAGCCAAACGGCCGGTCGTCTCCGATTCGTCGGAGGGAGGGGAAATGTCCACCCCAAAGCGGGGGAGAGACAGCCGCCTAAGCTGCATCCAGCAGCTATTGGAGGGGATGGTCTACCAAGAGCAGCAGCGCTCTCGGACAGACAGGACAGGCGCCCCCTCCATGGTGCTGAGTCCGGCACCTCCCTTTGCGACCTCGGACCAGGAATGGGAGGTTAGCATCGGTGACCAGGGGCAGCCTGGTCTGAGTATGGGGCAGGCGGAAGGAGCCGAAAGAGAGCAGGGTGTGCAGGAAGAGCTGCTGGGGGTCGTAAGCCGATTCGTCGCTACCCCACGGGTTGGAGCACCACTGGAGCCAAGGATGGCTGCCAGCATAAACCATCTCTCCAACAAACCACTGCAGGAGAAGGTGCTCGCCCAAGTGCTTGAGGAGCACACAGCCCCGGATAATTGTGAGGCTCTCAAGGTCAAGAGCCTCAATCCTCAAATATGGGGCAACGTGGGGCGACCGATTCGGACACAGGAGGTCAAACTCCAGCGCATTCTTCGCCTCCTCACGGCGGCTATAACAGCCTATGCGCGGGGTGTCGAGACCGTAGATATGACATCTCACCAACAGGATGTCCTGGCACTCATGTGCACGACACAATATGAGCTGAATAACCTGACAAGAGACAACATCAGGCCGGCCCTCAATCCTAAATTTGCAGGATTATGCAAAACTCCATCAGTAGAGACCGACTCATTTTTATTTGGGAAGGACTTGAACAAACAGCTCAAAGAGATGGAGGAGGCGTCTAAGACCTTTAGCCTCATGAGGGCACCACCGGCAGCGAACATACCAAAGCTCTTCATTCCACCCAGGCGGCAGCACACCACTGTATCTACCAGTCGGCGTCCCGAATATGCGACTGGTCAAAGCTTGGGGCCGCACTATCCCCAGAAACCTTTTTTAGGTCAGGGCCTGCAGCGGACCCCCTGGAAAATGCGCCCCCCCCCAACATCGCCAGCACATCGACAGGGAAGAACACTCAAAAAGAAAAAACACAACCCCGCCAATAACCATGGAGGTAGGTGGGTCTGGTTCCTACCAGCAAATAGAGCGCTTTCTTGGACTATCTTGGCTTTCATATTAATTCAGTCCACGTAACTTTAATGTTGCCAAGAGACAACATAGTTGAATTGGCACAAACAAGGAACAAATTAATGGTCAAACTACCAACTACTCGACAAATAACAGAGTAATTGGGGGAAAATGGTACCATTTTCTGTCTACATGATTCAGATGTTAGTATCAAAATCAACATATAGGTTGTCATTGAGCATCTCATGAAGTTACCCACTGAAATAATATCAGAAAGACAGTGGTGGGGTTACCACTTATACTGGGCATTAAGTATCTAAAAAAAAAAAAATGCTCGGGTGAAATTTATGAGTTTAAGCACTTGCATGTATGGGTATAAATAAGACTACACTATGGAGGTGGCCTATATTAACCATATGGCAGCATAAAGTCGGTATCATATGACAAGTTGGTCAAAACAATTTGGCAATGGTATATCCATAGAGGTATTGGACTATCAACAACTTACCTGCCTGGTAAGCAAAATAAGGTGACAGACACCAGGTCACATAAAAGTAAGGACAACATCAATTAGATGTTTTCATATAAAGTTTAACAAAACTATCAAGCTATATGATGCAACAGATATTAATGCATTTTCATTGTCGCTGTACTGTACACTGACAATGACAATTAAAATGGAATGTGAAACTGATATCGATTATTTGCATTAACGCTATATCACCAGGTGTTTGGGGATGTCCTATGTATGTCGCGGGGGGAAACCAGACCCTGGGCCAGTGGAATCCTCATTAAAACATTTCTCTGGGACAGATAGTTCCAGCAGAAAGATCGTCAGCTATATATATTAGCTTTTCTGGCCTATAGGTCATGTTGTCATTCAAGAATGTATTTATAATATTGATAGACAAATGCGTTCACGCAGCATTGGTGAAATTAATTTTATGTATTTTCCCTTCTGCCTCACCAATCGAGAACAACGCACAGTACAAAAGGATTCTGCTTCAGGTATTTGATAGTACCTGACGGACTTACGCAGGCCTTGTTTCACTTCACGCCATGACATGGTTGTTGGAACTTGGATGGTGTTTTTCCAGTACCCAGAATTATTAATATCGGAGCCGGTCACAAATCTACTGTGCCATGAGAAATAAGCTCCTGAGCTGCAGATTCTGCGCAAACCTCTGGGACTGGGATTGTTATACTGAATAATCGACACCATGTCAGCATCCTTTTGAACATCCACTGGACTACAACACTTGTCCAGCATCAAGAGAAGTACTGCAAGGATAAAGGGGAAAACCTACTCATCCGAATCAGGTACTACGAACTGGAATTCCTGGAGAACCTTCATCATGATGAAGGATTCGGCTACAGTGCCATCAACACAGCTAGAATTGCCCTGCCTGTTCTTTTTCAAAACAGCTACAGGACAACAGGCCATGGGGTCACTGGCTGGTGGTAATGAAGGGTATTAAAACTCTAAACCCCTAGACAATGTACACCTATATATGGGATGTCACAGTGGTTAACCACACTTCAGGGGATCCCACCAGCCAGAGTCCAAAACCTGAACCTTCTATGCACTAAAAACATATGTTAAAGGCACATGGAGCAGCACAGAGGGTCCAGTCACTACTCCTATTTCAACTGGACACCATGCTCACAGCTTCAGACCAGATCTCTATCATTTGTCCAGGGAATGGTCAAACCAGACCAGGAATACTTTATCCAGTCATAAAATCCGGGCTTACCCACCAGAGAACACGGTAATGTACCAAGACCCTTTTTTACCTTACATAGACACAACCTAATTATACGAGGGAGATGAAAAGCCTTGTGGGTTGGTTACAAAAAACCTTGTGGTCGGGTAACAAGCCTTTTTTTGAAATGGCTCAAGCAGGTTAAAGCTCTTGGGATAAAACTAACATGTCAAAGTTGTCATCCCACAGGAGAAGCTTCCACGTCAACGGCAAAAGAATGGACGTACCTATAAACCACATCCTGGCTCCAGCAGAATAGTGGGGGTAAAACGTTCAGAGAGAAATAATTTATTATAAACTGTTGACAAAACCTGTTTTTCATTTGCAGGAAAGATTCCAATCTGCAAATATTCAGATTAGCCAAAGGGAGCATTACATTTCTTCAGTGTCTATTGTAAAATACCATTGGGTTTTCTATAACAGAATCATTGGTTGGTTACGATACAGTCTTCCTCCCTCAAAGACTTCGGCAGTGAGTGTAGTAAAACTGTTACACGGTTTGAAATCACAGAGCTTTGAAATCTTCACGGAATCACTCACGTGACTCCGAAGTAAAATAGTAAGATTAAACGAGAACTTACCAGTTTGAAGTTTGATCTGTATTTTATGAGGAGTTACGATGAGGGATTACGTGCCCTCCGCTCCCACCCTCATTACATGGATCAAACTGATAATGGATGTCTCTTTGTTCTTTACTATGTTACTTCAAATACTTGTGTCTTTCTGTGATTCCACACCGCTGCTTTGAAGTATGCCGCAACGCGTCCTGGGACGGGCTTCTTCACGTAATCCCTCATCGTAACTCCTCATAAAATACAGATCAAACTTCAAACTGGTAAGTTCTCGTTTAATCTTACTATTATATGCCATACCTAGCAATGTTACAAAATTTTGAGATTTAAAAAATCAAGTCTGCAATTTATCCCATCAGATAAAGCATAAAAATAGGTTTAATTTGACACCTAATTCACTTTCATATCTTCAGTATTAAAAAGGTTATGGCCATTTTCAGCATCATGTTCCCCATTGCTTTTGCATTGACTTAACACAAAAGCTGTGATCGAGGACAGTCAAAAGCCCATAACTTTCTTAAAAATTAAGAAAACTGAATGAAAATTTCAGTTATTATAGATTGAAGCATTCTGAAACAAATATAAAACATCTTACTTGGATGACCTGAAATTAAAGCATATAATTAGTTAATTACCTAATTGGAGTCAATTACAAAATTGACCGTTGTGACGGAAATAGTAATAAACACCCAGACTGTCTTGAAAATTCAAAAATGTGATATTCTCAAGATCAGAACTTTAATATTATTGTATTATATGCTGTAAATCCATAACAGATAGGTACATAAATTACAATTTCTAGCAAAAGACCAAGTATTTATGGAGAAGATCAGTTGCTAGCTGGTACATTGGCATATCATAATCAGTAGCATCATCATACTACTCAGATTGTAACCAATAAGCAACTCTGTACACCTTGTTTTTTCTCATCTTTTCAATTTTGGCATTGTAAACTACAAGTTTTTGCTCTTCAAACCACACATGTCCTGCCTTTCTGCCCACTACATTTCCCATTAACAATGTCCTGTAGGTTCCTTTTCTTAACACAGAGAGTGGTGAATCTCTGGAATTCTCTGCCACAGAAGGTAGTTGAGGCCAGTTCATTGGCTATATTTAAGAGGGAGTTAGATGTGGCTCTTGTGGCTAAAGGGATCAGGGGGTATGGAGAGAAGGCAGGTACAGGATACTGAGTTGGATGATCAGCCATGATCATATTGAATGGCGGTGCAGGCTCGAAGCGCCGAATGGCCAACTCCTGCACTCAGTTTCTATGTTTCTATGTTTCTATGTTTAAGAAAAGGATATATTTTTTTAAATAGCCTAAGTCTAAATAGCCTTGTTATTTTATTATCCAAATAACAAACTAATCCCATTCACACAAGAATTCACAATATAACATGATTTTTAAATCTCACTGTCATGAATTTATATGCCAGATGGAAGGAATTTAATATTTAATTCCCATAAATTAATCTAGAAACATCCACTCAATATAATTTAAATTATTTTTTTTTTGCACAATACATGGGACTAAAACTGATATTTAGTATTATAATAATATTGACTAGAGATAGACAATAACACAAAATATAGACGATTTAGATGCTCTTATGACATGATTGTCCAAAAAAAAGAGCATTTAAATCATCTTGCGAGTGGGTTTTTCCGGAACGTGATCGATTGGAACGTTGCATTTGCGGTGAATTTGAACCCCATATCGGCAGGAAAAACACTGCCGGTTCGTATGGAGCCCAAATCACATTTTCGCATCGTAAAATTTGATTAAAGCCATCCCAAGAAACAAGTTTATATGTAAAATAAACAACTTGCATTTTGTTTTGTCCCGTTCATGCGATCCGCCACGTTGTAGACGTTGAGGGCGTTAGAAGTCGTGTTTTATTTTAATGTAATTATTAAATTGTCTCGCGATTAAATAAATTTAAAAAATCGGTAACGGAAGTCCGATCGATTGTTCTTCAGCAGCTGGCAGCCCAAGAAGTCCGCCTCCGCTAAGCAGGAGAAAACGGCATTTAAATCACCCCCCCCCCCCCCCCCTCAAAAGCGCCAAAGTCACGCACCGGGCCAGTGGCAGAATGCAGCGCTGCTGAAGGTAAGTTTTGTAACATCACTACCATATCCATGTTAACATAGAAACATAGAAACATAGAAATTAGGTGCAGGAGTAGGCCATTCGGCCCTTCGAGCCTGCACCGCCATTCAATATGATCATGGCTGATCATCCAACTCAGTATCCCGTACCTGCCTTCTCTCCATACCCCCTGATCCCCTTAGCCACAAGGGCCACATCTAACTCCCTCTTAAATATAGCCAATGAACTGGCCTCAACTACCCTCTGTGGCAGAGAGTTCCAGAGATTCACCACTCTCTGTGTGAAAAAAGTCCTTCTCATCTCAGTTTTAAAGGATTTCCCCCTTATCCTTAAGCTGTGACCCCTTGTCCTGGACTTCCCCAACATCGGGAACAATCTTCCTGCATCTAGCCTGTCCAACCCCTTAAGAATTTTATAAGTTTCTATAAGATCCCCTCTCAATCTCCTAAATTCTAGAGAGTATAAACCAAGTCTATCCAGTCTTTCTTCATAAGACAGTCCTGGCATACCAGGAATCAGTCTGGTGAACCTTCTCTGCACTCCCTCTATGGCAATAATGTCCTTCCTCAGATTTGGAGACCAAAACTGCACGCAATACTCCAGGTGTGGCCTCACCAAGACCCTGTACAACTGCAGTAGAACTCCCTGCTCCTATACTCAAATCCTTTTGCAATGAAAGCTAACATACCATTCGCTTTCTTCACTGCCTGCTGCACCTGCATGCCTACCTTCAATGACTGGTGTACCATGACACCCAGGTCTCGCTGCATCTCCCCCTTTCCCAGTTAAACTGTATTAGATTGCCTGGGAGCAATGTATCGTTGAATAAATGATGTTCGATCATATGGAATCTGCATATGAATGTCATTTTAACACATTTATCCAAAATAAATGCATTGTAAAATCAAACAGCTATTGTACAATTCAGTTGGGAAATTTGATTGTAATGGCAGGTTTTCACTTTAGAAGAAATTAAAGTGAGGCTTGCTGTGATTTTCTGTGAATCAGATTTGGATTATGAGAGATAAAAGCAATTTAGATGCAGAAATGAAAAGTTGAAAATCCACAGGGTAAACGATAATTTTCCGATCTTATTGAGGTGCTATTCTGCAACTCCTTTAACTATTAACATGATTTAATAACTACTGTAGAATGCAATAGTTATCCCGAATGTTACAATCATGCAGAAATTACTTTTGGTTCATGAAAATTAATCACTAAACACATATATAATAACTTAAAGGTACACAAAAATGCTGGAGAAACTCAGCGGGTGCAGCAGCATCTATGGAGCGAAGGAAATAGGCAACGTTTTGGGCCAAAACCTTTCTTCAGACTCAAGAAGAAGGGTTTCGGCCTGAAATGTTGCCTATTTCCTTCGATCCATAGATGCTGTTGCACCCGCTGAGTTTCTCCAGCATTTTTGTGTACCTTCGATTTTCCAGCATCTGCAGTTCCTTCTTGAACACTATATCATAACTTATATTGTTTGAAAATAGAAATGTTTATCACAAATTCTTAATTTTAACCTTTTTCTTAGTTTAGAGATAAAGTATGGAATAGGTCCTTCGGCCTACTGAGTCCACGCTGACCATCAATCCCTCGTTCACACATGTTTTATGTTATCCCACTTTCTCATCCATTCCCTAGGTATGAGGGGCTTTCTTTTACAGAGGCCAATTAACCTACAACCTGCACTTGTTTGGGGTGTGGGAGGAAACCAGAACACCCAGTGGAAATCCAAAAGGTCACAGGGTGAACGTGCAAACTCCACATTGAGCGTACATGAGGCCAGGTCTCCGGCGCTCTGAGGCAGCTGCTCTACCAGCTATCTCACTATGCTACCCTTCTTACACTTACTGGTCGCAAAAATGGACTCAAACTGGTAATATCCAGGTGACCCCTGATTTAAATGGGTATGAACTAATCTTTGTTGATGTACAACAATTTATAAATGTACTATGTGGTTTGGTGGTTAATTGCAGGATTGAGTGATACTATGATAAAAGCTGCAAAAGCCTGCATTAGACTACTACTGAAGTACAATCAAATTAATTGCTACACATCGTAATCATGTACCAGGTTTAATGAGGCACAAAGTGAGTGCAAAATGATTTATATGACCTCAAAGTCACCAAAATGGTTCGCTGCCAATGGAGAATATTTCACTTTAAACAAACACAGTAATTTTTATTCACCTGGCATGCGACTGTATCTCATTGCCAGCATTTGCCTTGGAATAGGTTGTTGGCTAATGGCTTCTTGAATGACACAATTCTTATTTATTAGGTAGGTCCATACTGCTGTTCAGTAAGAGCTTCCAGGCTTTTGATCCAATGACAATGGGGAAGGGATGAAGACGACGGCTGCAATGGGTCTTTATAGTCAGCTGCAGCTTGGACTTTGAAAATAGTCTTGTATATGGCGTCAGAGGTCTATTTCTATACACTTGATACTTATCATCAAGTACATCCCTGGAGGGTTTTGGGAACTAAGGAGTAAACTAAAAAAGGAAATCAGGAGGGCTAAAAGGGGCCAGGAGATAGCTCTGGCGGGTAGCATTAAGGACAATCCCAAAATATTTTATAAATACACAAGACTCAGTGCAGTCCCGTTAGGTCTGCTCCCCCAACACAATATTCCAACACTCACTCATTCCACCAATGCAACCCGTTCCCCCAAAGCAATTTTCCACCACTCGCCCATAGCCCCCAACTGCGCAGTCACGGCTCATTTCCCCTCATCCCAAAGCACTCCCTCTCCCTCCTTTTCACCCTCCCTCTGAATTCCCCTCTCCTCCTCCCCTCCCCCAATTCCCTCCTCACCTCTCCATCCCTCTCCTTTCCACTACCCTCAATCACTCCCTCCATCCCTCCATAACTCCTCTTCCCTCTCTACCCCCTCCTATCCCTCTATCCCTCCCACCTCCTCCACTCCTCACCTCCCCTATCCCCTGCACTATCCCTCCTCACCTTCCCCACTGCCCTCCTCCCCACTCTCCCTCCTCACCTCCACCACTTTCCCCCCTCTCCCTCCCTATCCCATCCTCTCCCTTAATCCCCCCACGCTCCCTTCTCACCTCCCCAGGATCTCGAGGTTGTCGCCGTCAGCCTCAGAGCCAGGCTCAGTTCCGGGTGACGGACAGCAGACGCAGCCAACCAGTGTGGCGATAGTGCAGGAAGGGGTGTCGCTGTTCCGACTGTGGCGGTGACTGACAAGAGAGGAGACCAATCTGCGCATGCGCGATTTAATTTTTTTTAACTTTTAAAAGTAACCACCAATCGGAACAAAACTTATTGCACTTGCAGCACAGGAGAATGGTGAGTAAGGTGGCGAAAAATCATTGTGCTATCGTGCACTGTTTTTGCGCAAATGTAAAATAAACGCCAACTGGACGATAACAAGATGATAGTTTTAGTTATACACGAGACCAAGTGCAGACCCGTTGGGTCTGTTTCCGCAACGCGCAGTTGCTAGGAGAGGGGGCGGCCTGACGTCATCATGCAATGCCACGCGCTAGGCGTAAGCCGTAAAGACAATTGTACAACGTCAAGATGTTGCGTGGGGGAAGTGGAGGAAGTGAAATCGCTATCGAAATGGTAGAAATCTCAGCGTTTTTGGAGGAGAGCCGGGCGGCAGCAGCTGTTATGATCGCGCAGGGCACACGATGACAAGGTGCCCAGTGTGAGGCGAAAAAATTAGTGAGTGTGGGGGGGGGGGGGGGGGGGGTTTTTCTGAGAGATAGGTTATACAGGCATTTGGATGGGCAAGGGCTGATTAGAGATAGTCAGCATGGGTTTGTACGTGGGAGATCGTGTCTCACAAATCTGATTGATATTTTTGAAGACGTGACAAAAAAGGTTGATGAGGGCAGAGCTGTAGATGTTGTATACATGGACTTCAGTATGGCATTCGACAAGGTTCCGCATGGTAGGCTGCTATGGAAGGTTCGATTGCATGGGATCCAAGGAGAGATAACTGAATGGATAGGAAATTGGCTCCATGAAGGAAGCGGAGGGTGATGGTGAAAGATTGCTTCTCGGACTGGAGGCTTGTGACTAGTGGTGTGCCTCGGGGTTCAGTGCTGGGCCCATTACTGTTTGTACTGATAGTGAAGATGGTTTTGTGAAAGATTGCAGCCAGGTGGGCAGAGGAATGGATGATGGAATTTAATACAGAAAAGTGTGAGGTGTTGCATTTTGGGACGTCGAATAAATGTAAATGGTAGGCCTCTGGGTAGTGTTGTAGAGCAGAGGTAACGAGGAATACAGGTGCATGGTTCAATGAAGGTCGAATCCCAGATAGATAAGGTGGTCAAAAAGGCTTTTGGCACTTTGACCATCATAGTATTGAGTATAGAAGTTGGGAGGTCATGTTGCAGCTGTATAAGACGTTGGTGAAACCGCATTTAGATTATTGTGTTCAGTTCATGTTATAGGAGAGATATTGTCAAGCTTGAAAGGGTTCAGAAAAGATTTACGAGGATGTTGCCAGGACTAGCGGGTGTGAGCTACAGGGAGAGGTTGAGTAGGCTGGGCTTCTATTCCATGGAGCGCAGGAGGATGATGGGAGATCTTATAGAGGTTTACAAAATCATGAGAGGAATAGATTGGGTAGATGCACAGAGTCTTTTGTCCAGAGTAGGGGAATCGAGGACCAGAGGATATAGGTTCAAGGTGAAGGGGAAAAGATTTAATAGGAATCCGAGGGTAACTTTTTCACACAAAGGGTGGCGGGTGTATGGAACAAGCTTCCCGTGGAGGTAGTTGAAGCTGGGACTATTCCATTGTTTAAGAAACAGTTATACAGGTACACGGATAGGACAGGTTTGGAGGGATATGGACCAAGCACATGCAAGTGGGACTAGTGTAGCTGGGACATTGTTGGGCCGGTTGGGCGAAGAGGTCTGTTTCCACACTGTATCACTCTATGACTCTATGACTGTGGGACTGCACATCAGTGAGGTAATAATTTACTGAACTGTATGCAAAACAAAGAAGTTCATTGCTCTGCAGTACACGTGATCATGAAAACCATTGACCATTGGGTGTTGATATGTATAAATTTCCACATGCAACTTGGAGGAGAAAGTACTAGCAATGGTATTCCCATGTGATGGTTTCCCCTGTTCCAGGTTTGGCAGGAGTTATGGATGAGTGGCAGTGGCCAAGTGGCAGTGGTGCACATTGGTACACAGTGCACTTATTACAGTAGAAAGAGGAAATGCTCTGGGGGGTTGCGATGGGGTACCAGTGACGTTGGGACAGGCAGCATCTCTGGACGATTCAGATTCAGATTCAGATTCAGATTCAATTTAATTGTCATTGTCAGTGTACAGTACAGAGACAACGAAATGCATTTAGCATCTCCCTTGAAGAGCGACATAGCAAACGATTTGGATTTTAAAAAAAAATAATAAGTGTCCGGGGGGGGTGGTGATTGGCAGTCACCGAGGTACGTTGTTGAGTAGAGTGACAGCCGCCGGAAAGAAGCTGTTCCTCGACCTGCTGGTTCGGCAACGGAGAGACCTGTAGCGCCTCCCGGATGGTAGGAGGGTAAACAGTCCATGGTTGGGGTGAGATATGGATAGCCGCCTCGTACAAAGGGTTGAGGGCAAGCAGCCCTGCCTGCACTACCCCTACCCAAACTCCTACCTATTTGTTAACTCTCGGTGGCACTGATTGAATGTCAACTTACCCTGCAGGAAAGATTGAGTTATGTCAGTGAGCCATAAAGCCTGAAGAAGAGTCTTGACCCGGAATGTCACCCATTCCTTCTCTCCAGAGATGCTGCCTGTCCCGCTGTTACTCCAGCATTTTATGTCTACCTTCGATTTAAAGTCCTTTCTTACTGGATTCGTGAGCCCTTTTGTGTCCTTGAAGCTAATTTTCTCATGTATCTTGTGCAGGTATATTTCAGTTCGAGGGTAACCCTTCCTGAGTGGTGTTGGTCACACATTTAATGATGGTAAAATAGTTAAGTGCCATGACCCAATGGTGTCCAACTCTTCATAAATGATCACTACCAGCGCCATAAATTGAAGGGTTGCCTCTGGAGCTGCGTGGCAATGAATCCTTCCCTATAGGCCTGGCCAGAAAGGGACTTTCTCATCACTTTCTCCATTACTGTTCATGCTCTTACCCCCTCCTCCTAGTCTTCCTGCTGTAATCCTGTGCTCAGAGATTGAAACTGCACAATGTCTATATTTGTGGAGGGGAGTGGTGGTGGGGGGTGGGAGGGGAGTGGTGGTGGGGGTGGGGGGGGTGGTGGTGGGGGTTGGAGGGGGTGGTGGTGGGGGTTGGGGGAGTGGTGGTGGGGGTGGGGGGGGAGTGGAGTGGGGTGGCTAATAAGCCACCAGAAACTGAGGGGCAACTTTTTGAGATTATACAGGTGTGCAACTTCAGCGCAGTCCACAGAATGGAATCATTATTTCAGCAAGTGAGTCAGGTGGTGACCAGCACTGCAGTTTTCTCCGTGTCTATTCTGGTGTGTGGGGCGCTCAATGCAGTCAGGAGCAGTGTAGAGGATCAGCCCTTGCCCTACCATCTAGTAAATAGACTAGAGGGCATAGCTGAGTGAATTATGTGCAGTTTCTAGGTATCTAAACTTGCCTTTTAGAAACTTTTGGGGGTGGTACCTGATTACTTGAACCTTGCATTTCATATGCAATCTCTATTGAGAGTGGAGCGGAGCCCTCAAACTGATATGGGTGGCGTCAATTGTCTCTTGAATCATTGCAAATCCCACAATATGGCTGAATACCTGCTGAGCTGACCAGTCTCACCCCGGTGACTCCCTCTTCGCCCCTCTCCCATTCGGCAAGAGGTACAGATGTTTCAAAAAGCATATCTCCAGATTCACATACAGTTTCTTCCCAGCTGCTAGCAGGCAACTGAACCATCCTATAACCAACTAGAGAGCGGTCCTGACCTCTCACCTGCCTCATTGGAAGCCCTCGGACTATCTTTAATCGGTCTTTACTGGACTTCATCTTGCACAAACAGTTAATCATTTTATCCTGTACCTGTACAAGGTGGATGGCTTGATTGTAATCATGTACAGTCTTCTCACTGAATGGATGGCATGCAATGAAAAAGCTTTTCACTGTACCTTGGTACACATGGCAATAAGCTAAACTAAACTAAATTTGTAAGATCTGCTGGTTGCTGATGGTTACCAAGAGGAGAGATCCTTTGCCAACTCCCTGGTATACTGTTGGCATCAAAATGGTAAATTTTGTCTGCAGTGAATCTCAGGTGACAATAGTTAAGGCCACCGCCACTTAAATAGGCACCAGCAGAGCGGTCCAAAGCAGGAAGAAAGGCCTAGGTTTCCCCTTCCAACATTTGTGGTACGTTATCTCATTCTGTGCTCTTGTTCCTCTTCCACTATGAAACCACCATCATTTCTATCAACAAGAGGTCCAGCTAAAGGTAGAATTGAAAATTCTAAGGTTAACTCCACCCATGGTACTCTATGTAAGATTGACAGAATACTCATCACTCTAATGAAGAAATGCCACCTGAACTCCAATTCTCTCACCAATCAAACTATGTTATTCAGGCAAAGATAGACACAAAATGCTGGAGTAACTCAGCGGGTCAGTCAGCATCTATGGAGAAAAGGAATAGGTGACGTTTCAGGTCGAGACCCTTCTTCAGACTGAGAGTCAGGGGAGAGGGAACTGAGAGATATGAAAAGGTACATTGAACAAATTAATGAAAGATATGCAAAAAGCCAGATCAAAGCCTGCAAAAATGGTCAAGAATAGGTAGAGCCCACAACGGTCCATTGTTGGCTGTAGTGGGGGTGATTACGAGTAATACAAACTGAAACTCAGCAGGATGACACTGAAACTAGTACAACAATTAGGGTGGTGGAGGGAGGGGATATAAGGGTTACTTGAAGTTAGAGAAATCGATATTCATGCCACTGGTTGTAAGCTGCCCAAGTGTTTTTCAGGCTCTCTTTAAAAACTGAGTAGCTGATATGATTCCTGATATGATTAACACTTGGCTGCAGCCGGATCATGGCAGTTGAATTGGTGAGGGCTGGGATCAAGTTAGTGTCACATGATGACTGGCCTTACCAACTGCCCATTGAGTACATCTCCAGCATGATCATTTAGCTAAGGTGCTCACACGATCCACAGCTGTGCTCTTACAACTGGCAGAGCAAATCAGCACTGTACCAGGGGTTAAAAAGAAGGCAGTTATTTCATGGCCAGTCTGTTTCATCTTTTACCAGTGCCTGAGAGAATTTAACATCTCATCTGTAAAATTCCAAGTGCCTCAGTGGGGAGTAGCCTAGTATTTATGCCACTCAGAAGATGCAATGAGCAAGCAGCAGAAATGTTCATTCCTGAACTGTTTGAAAAGTGGCTGACAGCTTACTAAAATCAATTTTGAACAAAAACTGTTGTATGGGTGTTCCATCTAATTTGGGCCTAACAGTAAATTAAGCACAGTTATCCTTAAAACCTGTAAAGTATTTGTATAGAATCATTTCAGCAATTAATGGATTTTTTTTTCCCTGCAAGTCAGCTGAATACGTGCATCATTGCATGTACAGTATTGAAACTCGGGAATTTAAAGAACTGCATCTTTAAGCATCAATCATTCAGAAATTCATGAGGTTAGGAAGCATAATCCATGGCTTTAAGCGATGTCAATTCATACATGGGGATTTCGTGCTGGTAGTAAATCTTACAATAATTCGGAATCATAATTGGTGACCAGTGCAGGATGCCGGGTTTGCAAAAGCGATGATTTTCCCAGGAAATAAATGAATAGATTTCAGAGCCTGATTCCATTCCCACGGATGATCAATACTCCCAGGAACTGCACTCTGTGCTAAGAGCCAATGATCAGGGAATAAATCCTAAATTATTGAGGGCAGATCCATCAAATGTTGAAATCCTCTAAGGATCTAGAACATCCTGTGGGGAACCATTAGCTATATGTGCAGGCTTTAAGCCCAATAATTACTCAGAATCCCAGGGTAAATACACCAGCAGTAGGTAATCTGAGGCATAATCTTATTTCCCAAATTAAAGGAACGTTGAAATATTGTACGTCTCCTGTCAACCTTGCTCTCCTGCACTATAACTGCATTTTGTTCTTTGTTTAGGCTTGTATTCACTTGAGTTTAGAAGGATGATAGATAGATAGATAGATAGCCTTTTATTGTCATTCAGACCGAAGTCTGAACGAAATTGCAGCAGTCATACATATAATACAATACAATAAAACAACAATAAACACACATTAACATCCACCACAGTGAGTCCACCCAGCATCTCCTCACTGTGATGGAGGCAAAAGTCTTAGATGGGGATCTTATAGAATCTTGATGGGGATCTTATAGAAACATATAAAATTATAAAAGGACTGGACAAGCTAGATGTAGGAAAAATGTTCCCAATGTTGGGCGAGTCCTGAACCAGGGGCCACAGTCTTAGAATAAAGGGGAGGTCATTTAAGACTGAGGTGAGAAAAAACGTTTTCACCCAGAGAGTTGTGAATTTATGGGATTCCCTGCCACAGAGGGCAGTGGAGGCCAAATCAATGGATGGATTTAAGATAGAGTTAGATAGAGCTCTAGGGGCTAGTGGAGTCAAGGGATATGGGGAGAGGCAGGCACGGGTTATTGATAGGGGACGATCAGCCATGATCACAATGAATGGCGGTGCTGGCTCGAAGGGCCAAATGGCCTCCTCCTGCACCTATTTTCTATGTGATTATTCTATGTGTCTATGTTCAGGTAGTCATATTCCTATCTATGTTAAAAATGAATATATATTTTTCCGAGTGTTGTGTTGTTGATTCATGAAATTATCTACTCATCAACTGTAATGGCCACCTAGTCATAAATTACCTACACAATGAATATGCTGCATCTGCTACATGGACAGTTTGAATGCATCCCTAGAGTGATAGTCATACAGTGTGGAAACAGGCCCTTCAGGCCAATTTGCCCATGTCGGCCAACATGTCCCATCCACACTAGTCCCACCTGCCCGCACATGGCCCATAGCCCACTAAACCTATCCTATCTGCAGTTATACGGGGCCTTGTGAGACCACACCTGGAGTATTGTGTGCAGTTTTAGTCCCCTAATTTGAGGAAGGACATTCTTGCTATTGAGGGAGTGCAGCGTAGATTTGCAAGGTTAATTCCCGGGATGGTGGGACTCTCATATGCTGAGAGAATGGAACGGCCGGGCTTGTATACTCTGGAATTTAGCAGGATGAGAGGGGATCTTATTGAAACATATAAGATTATTAGGGGTTTGGACAGGAAAAACGTTCCTGATGTTGGGGGAGTCCAGAACCAGGGGCCACAGTTTAAGAATAAGGGATAAGCCATTTAGAACAGAGATGAGGAAACACTTTTTCACACAGAGAGTTGTGAGTCTGTGGAATTCTCTGCCTCAGATGGTGGTGGAGCTAGATAGGGCTCTTGAAGATAGCGGAGTCAGGGGATATGGGGAGAAGCCAGGAACAAGGTACTGATTTGGGATGATCAGCCATGATCACATTGAATGGTGGTGCTGTCTCAAAGGGCAGAATGTCCTACTCCTGCACCTATTGTCTATCGTCTATTATCTATCCATGTATAGAAACATAGAAACATAGAAATTAGGTGCAGGAGTAGGCCATTCGGCCCTTCGAGCCTGCACCGCCATTTAATATGATCATGGCTGATCATCCAACTCAGTATCCCGTACCTGCCTTCTCTCCATACCCTCTGATCCCCTTGGCCACAAGGGCCACATCTAACTCCCTCTTAAATATAGCCAATGAACTGGCCTCAACTACCCTCTGTGGCAGAGAGTTCCAGAGATTCACCACTCTCTGTGTGAAAAATGTTCTTCTCATCTCGGTTTTAAAGATTTCCCCCTTATCCTTAAACTGTGACCCCTTGTCCTGGACTTCCCCAACATCGGGAACAATCTTCCTGCATCTAGCCTGTCCAACCCCCTTAAGAATTTTGTAAGTTTCTATAAGATCCCCTCTCAATCTCCTAAATTCTAGAGAGTATAAACAAGTCTATCAGTCTTTCTTCATAAGACAGTCCTGACATCCCAGGAATCAGTCTGGTGAACCGTCTCTGCACTCCCTCTATGGCAATAATGTCCTTCCTCAGATTTGGAGACCAAAACTGCACGCAATACTCCAGGTGTGGTCTCACCAAGACCCTATACAACTGCAGTAGAACCTCCCTGCTCCTATACTCAAATCCTTTTGCTATGAAAGCCAACATGCCATTCGCTTTCTTTACTGCCTGCTGCACCTGCATGCCTACCTTCAATGACTGGTGTACCATGACACCCAGGTCTCGCTGCATCTCCCCTTTCCCAATCGGCCACCGTTTAGATAATAATCTGCTTTCCCGTTTTTGCCACCAAAATGGATAACCTCACATTTATCTACATTAAACTGCATCTGCCAAACATTTGCCCACTCACCCAGCCTATCCAAGTCACCTTGCAGTCTCCTAGCATCCTCCTCACACCTAACACTGCCCCCCAGCTTAGTGTCATCCGCAAACTTGGAGATATTGCCTTCAATTCCCTCATCCAGATCATTAATATATATTGTAAATAGCTGGGGTCCCAGTACTGAGCCTTGCGGTACCCCACTAGTCACTGCCTGCCATTGTGAAAAGGACCCGTTTACTCCTACTCTTTGCTTCCTGTTTGCCAGCCAGTTCTCTATCCACATCAATACTGAACCCCCAATGCCATGTGCTTTAAGTTTGTATACTAATCTATTATGTGGGACCTTGTCGAAAGCCTTCTGGAAGTCCAGATACACCACATCCACTGGTTCTCCCCTATCCACGCTACTAGTTACATCCTCGTAAAATTCTATAAGATTCGTATCTGATCAAATGTCTCTTAAACGTGATAGTACCTCCCTCAACTACCTCCTCTGGCAGCATGTTCTATATACCCATCACCCACTGTGTAAAAAATGGTACCCCTCGGGTTCCTATTAAATCAATCCTCCCTCACCTTAAACCTATGTCTTCTGATTCTCGATTCCCCCACTCTGGGCAAAGAGACTATGTGCCTTTATCTAGTCCCCTCATGATCTTGTACACCGCTATAAGATCAAACTTCATCCTTCTGCGCTTGAAGGAATAAATTCCTAGCCTACTCAACCTCTTCTCCATAGCTCAGGTCCTCGGGTCCTGGCAACATCCTCATGAATCTTCGCTGCACCGTTTCCAGCTTGACACCATCTTTCATACAGCATTGTGACCAAAACTGAACACAATACTCTAAATGCCTTACCAATGTCTTATGCAATTGTAACCTGACCTCCCAACTTCTAACTTCTATACTTAATACTCTGACTGATGAAGTTCAATGTGCCAAAAGCCTTTTTACCCACCCTATCTACCTATGATGCCACTTTCATGGTGTACTATGTACGTGCACTCCAAGATCTCTCTGACACTCCTCATAGCCTTGTCGTTTACTATGCATGTCCTGCCCTTGTTAGACGCCCTATGGGGAATGAAATAAAAAAATGTGCAGATGCTGGAATTCTGAAATAAAACTCAACAGGGTAAGCAGCACCTTTGAAAACCGGAATGGATTTAACTTTGTTTCTCTCTCCACCAATGCTGCCTGACTTGTCGAGTGTTTCCAGCATTTTTCATTTTTATTTCACATCTCAATGTAACAATACATTGGAATACAGGGGTGGAACTTTACAAAGCATGACCCTTAAGAAAAACACAGTAGGCCTAAGATTTCTGTGACGCATGCTTGGGCGGGAACAGATATGCAGCAAATATTTCATCTGCCCAAGTCAAAAGGTAACTGTAACAGATGACTCAATGACATGAGATTTTGGGACACATTTAAAGGATGTTTCCCAACGGAAGAATGTGCAGAGGAACTTAAACGCAGGAGCACAGAACGACAAAAAGGTGGTCACCATTTTAATGAGCAGAACCTCCAATCATTCTTGTATGAGGTGTAACAAAGGAGAAACAAAATGGAGGGAAGGAGGGGATTGCCCAATAAATCTCAAATCTTGTATAAGAAAATAGTAAAGCACTAATTTTCTTAAAAGCTGAATGTGGGGCAGTGCAATAAAACACACAATAAATTCTAAAATCTGGTCAGGGACCTGAAATGTTAACTACGTTTCATTCTCCACAGATGCTACCTGCCCTCCTGAGTATCTCCAGCATTTCTGCTTTTATTTTAGATTCACAGCACCTGATGCTTTTTCCTTTTCAAAAATGTTCAAGGTCCCGATACTGACAGATAAGGTTATATGGTTAATGTAAAGACCAATTTTGTAATAGGGGATATATTTTCTCATTTGCACTGGATTGAATGCAGAAGTCAGAACGCCAAGACGTCCCTTTTCAAGTGTCTTTCAGAGCTGCCAAATTTCAGCACACCCTATTAATTCAGAACATTTCAACACAGGCATATAAAGTCATTCTCCAATAAAGTTTCTCCACAGGTTTTTCCCGTTCCTCAATGTCATGTATTTAAAAAAGGAATATTTTGCTTGGATAACCTTCAATTTTGTTTCCTACACATTGCATTCGCTCTGTTACCCAGCTGTCAATCTCTGTGAACACAAATACTGTATGTTCTTTTTAAGTCTAACATTTAAAAGAAACATCGCACCTCACAATTCATTTTGGTAAAGAATTTCAAAAAATCTCCCAACAATGTAATGGCTATTTATCATGATGAGCTGCAGAAAGCTCTAGTACAGTACACCTCATGGGATAGCAGCAGACAGTCAGAGAGCAGGTCAAGTGCCACAGGATGGAAACCTCACTCAGAAATTGCCAACCTCAACAATTCTAGACATCGAAGGTGGGCTGTAAAAGCTGTGTAAAACAATTGCCTTCTCATGGGATTTTTCTAAATTCAATGATATATATTAAAATATCTTTGTTTAATTCTCTAGTATAACAACATTAAAAAGATGTTTTGTTAGGAAAGGTTTAGAGGGATGTGGGCCAAATAGTAAACTCTTTTCATAATGGACCATGGATTGGTGTCCATTAATGCCGATTGTCCGCTCTAACCGAGTAAGGGACTATCATGTACTCGAGTATCATTGTATAAGCAGTAGAAACAAAGAAATGCGGATACTGGTTAATAAATAAAAGGACGCAAAGTGCTGGAGTAACCCAGCAGTTCAGGTAACATCTCAGGAGAGCATGGATAGGTGATGTTTCGGGTTGAGACCCTTCTTCAGACTCTCGATCTGGAACTGGGCTTGGAATCCAGCGGAGTTAACGGTCCCCCGGCTGGGGGAAGAAGCTAGAAGTGGCAGAATCGTTGGTCGTGACCCGCCGGTAGCCAGAGTGCAGGCAAGGGTCGGCAGTGATGGTAAGGATAGCTGGCGCAGGCGAGGAAGGAGACGAGGAAGCTGTGTGAGCTGGCGGTGTCGCAAGTAGGTCTGGCTTGGCAACAGCCAGGGAGGCGGTGTAGGCCAGGGATGGCGGTGTAGGCTAGGGATGGCGGTGTAGGTCAGGGTTAGTGTCGGCAGCCCGGCCTAGAAGTGGCCAGGGATGGCGGTGTGAGTCAGGGTTAGTGTCGGCAGGGATGGCGGCCTGGAAGCGGCCAGGGATGGCGGTGTAGATCAGGGGATGGCGGTGTAGATCAGGGATGGTGGTGTAGGCCAGGGATGGCGGTGTAGATCAGGGATGGCGGTGTAGGCCAGGGATGGCGGTGTAGGCCAGGGATGGCGGTGTAGGCCAGGGATGGCGGTGTAGGCCAGGGATGGCGGTGTAGATCAGGGATGGCGGTGTAGATCAGGGATGGCGGTGTAGATCAGGGATGGCGGTGTAGGGCGGTGTAGATCAGGGATGGCGGTGTAGGCCAGGCAGCCCGGCCTGGTGGTGGTGAACGACAGTAGGCCTGTCTGCCACAACCAAAATCCATTACAATCCAGTAACAAGGGTTTACTGCACTGGATTGGAGACAACATTCATCCAAAGAGGGCAAGAAGAAAGTCATTGTTTACATCATGTACAGAGTGAAATTCATGAGACACCAGAAGCTTTGAATCATGGCAACCAAAGGCAATACAAAGAAGCTCTGCAGGTTTTGAGTAGATGAAAGAAGCAATCTGTTCTCCTGACTGTGAGCAGTCAAACTGATTAATGTTATGGAATATGGTCATGCCACGATGCATCAACTGATCTAGGTGGCTCAGCCGTGAATATTTTACATTTAATTGGAGTGGTTTTCTGGATTTTTCAGCACTGGATACAATTTGCCTTTTTGCCACCTGTGCCGAATGAAATAAGAAACATCGCCTAGGATTGCGAATGGCTAATTATACATGATTATAGTCAATCAAAAGCATCTGAAGAATTATGGTGGGTGTTTAAGGAAAGACTCCTGAAGAGTTCCTTTTTGCCCTTCAAAACTCTAGCGCAAAGTACCTTGTACCTTATGGTGATTTCTTTTTCACTGCGTTAAATCAGCGTTGGTTTCCTGAGCTCAGAAGACCATGCTAATGGCTGAGCAATGTAAGTAAAACCACAAGAATGATGAATGGCAATGTTCAATTTAAAAAGTACTTTGTATTTGTAAGATTTTAACGAAGAAACAGTTACAAATGAAATCATAAGAAACAATTGACCTCAGCTCGGAGATAAGTAAGCCAGTAATAAAACTAAGTGATTTGCAAGAAACATTCAGGAAGCCAGAGAAATGCAGTCGGAAAAAGAGAAAGAATTATAGTCATACAGAAATACAGATCAGAAGCAGGGTCTTTGGTCCAACAAGTCCGCGTCGACCATCAAATACACAATTACAGAATTTTCAATTCTTCACACATCTCCTCCATATTCTCTCACTCCTCTGCACATTAGGGATAATTTATAGTGGCCAATTGAAAAAAAAAGCCACACGTCTTCAGTATGCCTGTGTTTAGCTGGGATACAGTCCTGATTGTACCTCATTGCGGACACTGGACTTTTTCTCTGGAACTGTTATGGTACAATGCTGAAAAACAACATTGTGCACCCTAGTGTTTCTCTCTTCCCACCACTAGTTGTACTTCTGCATGGCTAGATTGTATCCATGTATTTGATTGGAAAGCACACGAACTGAATCGTTTCACTGTGGTGGCATGGTGGCGCATCGGAAGTTACTGCCTTTCAACGCCAGAAATCCAGGTTCAATCCTGGCTATGGGTGTTGTCTGTATGGAGTTTGTACGTTCTGCCTGTGACCGTGTGGATTTTCTCCGGGTGCTCCGGTTTCCTCCCACACTCCAAAGACGTACAGGCTTGTCACAAAATTGGCTTCTGTAAATTGAACATTGTCCCGAGTGTGTAGGATAGTGTTAGTGTACGGGGTGATCGCTAGTCGGCACAGATTGGGTCGGTCCAAGGGCCTGTTTCCATGCTGTATCTCTAAAGTCTAAAGTAAAATCACTGTATCTCGGTACATGTGACAAGCATGTGAGAGAAAACTGGAGCACAGTCACAGCGAAAATATGTAAACTCCATACAAACAGCATCCAAGGTAGGAGTTGAACTCAGGTCTCTGGTGCTGTGAGCCAGCAGCCCTACTAGCTGCACCACATTGTCGCCTTTTTGATTTTTAGTGTTTGACTAGACTAAGTGGGACCCGTTGGGTCCCAGTCACCCAGGAGGCTTGGTCCCCAATGCAACGCATTCCCCAATGCAATATTCCACCATGGTGTGGGAGAGTGGGTGGTGTGGGGGAGGGATCCAGGTGTGGGGGCAATCCTGGCTATGGGTGTTGTCTGTATGGGGGGGGGGTGGTGGTGGGTGAGGTGGGAGGTGGTGTAGGGGGGCTCCGGTTTCCACTCACACGGTCAAAGACGTCGGCTTGCACCACACAGCGGCTTCTCCCTATTCCACTTGTGCGGCCTCAATCAGGACGGCGTGTTGTACTCAGCCCCGCCTCGGGGGCGTTAACCCTGCATCTGGAGGAATGCGTTTTCAAACTTCAGTACCACTTACCTGATGGAAAAGGATAGAAGATGGAGTTGATTATGATGGTGGTCTTGCTGAGGCAGCATGAAACATAGACAGAATAGAAACATAGTAGAAAATAGGTGCAGGAGTAGGCAATTTGGCCCTTCATGCCAACACTGACATTCAATATGATCATGGCTGATCATCCAAAATCAGTACCCCGTTCCTGCTTTCTCCCCATATCCATTGATTCCATTAGCCCCAAGAGCTCTATCTAAAGGGCCTTTCCACCAGCATGCGATTGCATGCGTCTAGCGCAACCAAACGTGGTCGCTTGAGGCGGACGGCCTCGCGGAGCCGGTCCCAATTTGAACCGCAGATGCGTATGGAGTGGTGCGAGGCTGGTCCCGACATCATACTCACCAATCAGCTGGGCAGGAGGCGGGCCAGTTGAATTTGGAATTCGCACAGCGTCAGGCGGTGATGTCATCACGCAACGCCACGCGCTAGGCGTACGCCGTCAAGACGATGCGTATGATGTTAAGACGCTGCGTACGACATCAAGATGCTGCATACGCCCGTTGAGGCGCTGCGTACGGCCTCAATGCGGTTGCGGCCCGACAGGCCGTTGTCGCGCAGGATTTTCAGACAGTGCAAGATTTTCGCGATGTCGGGACCAGCCCTGCACAACTCCATACGCCTCCACAGATCGAAGTGGGATCGGCCCCGCGAGGCCGTCCGCCTCAAGCGACCACGTTTGGTCGCGCTAGACGCATGCTATCGCATGCTGGTGGGACAGGCCCTTAACACTCTTGAAAACCTGGCCCTTAACTGCAAGAAGACCAAGGAGCTCATTGTAGACTTCAGGAAGTCCAGAGGCGGCACGCACACCCCGATCCACATTAACGGGACTGAGGTGGAACGTGTTTCTAGCTTCAGGTTCCTGGGAGTCAACATCTCCGATGACCTCTCTTGGACCCACAATACCTCTACTCTGATCAAGAAGGCTCATCAGCGTCTCTTCTTCCTGAGGAGACTGAAGAAGGTCCATCTGTCTCCTCAGATCCTGGTGAACCTCTACCGCTGCACCATCGAGAGCATCCTTACCCAACTGCATCACAGTATGGTATGGCAACTGCTGCGAGGCTCCGACCCGAAGGCATACTCACCAATCAGGTGGTGAAAATTGCCCAGTTGCATCACCGGTTCCACGCTCCCCTCCATTGAGTCTGTCCAAAGCAAGCGCTGTCTGCGGAGGGCGCTCAGCATCGCCAAGGACTGCTCTCACCCCAACCATGGACTGTTTACCCTCCTACCATCCGGGAGGCGCTACAGGTCTCTCCGTTGCCGAACCAGGAGGTCGAGGAAATGCTTCTTTCCGGCGGCTGTCACTCTACTAAACAACGTACTGCCAATCACTCCCCCCCTCCCCCCTATGTCGCTCTTCAAGGGAGATGCTAAATGCATTTCGTTGTCTCTGTACTGTACACTGACAATGACAATTAAAATTGAATCTGAATCTGAATCTGAACATCCAGTGGATTGGCCTCCACTGCCTTCTGTGGCAGAGAATTCCACAGATTCCCAATTCTCTGGGTGAAGAAGTTTTTCCTCATCTCAGTCCTAAATGGCCTACCCCTTATTCTTCAACTGTGACCCCGGGTTCCGGACTCCCCCAACATCGGGTACATTTTTCCTGCATCTAGCCTGTCCAATCGTTTCAAATTTTTATATGTTTCTATAAGATCCCGTCTCATCCTTCTAAATTCCAGCGAATATAAAAATGAAGTGTAGGTGAAGTCCATGGAAAGGTTAGTGTGATGATCTGGGCTATGTCCACAATTTTCTGCACCTAACCCTGACCATCTGATTGGTGGAAAGAAATGATGACAAGTGTGGGCTGAAGTCCGGAAAACACAAATTTGCAAGATTACACCCTTTAAAGTTAAAAAAAGCAGAAGAAGTTGTGGGTTTTGGAGGTAGTGGCATTTGAGAAGAATGGATTGATAAGAGAATACTGTCACTTCCCATTGTTCAAGCCTCACCACTGGCCATGATCACAACCATGTATGCCACGTAATGGCAGAACTGCCTCGTACAAAGGGTTGAGGGCAAGCAGCCCCACCTGCACCACCCCTACCCAAACTCCTGCCTATTGGTGGCTCTGATTGAATGTCAACTTGCCCTGCAGGAAAGATTGAGTTATATCAGTGAGCCAAGAATATGAGCAATAAAGGTTTAGTCTGAAGAAAGGTCTCGACCCAGTAAAGTCACCCCATTCCTTCTCTCCAGAGATGCTACCTGTGCCGCTGAGTTACTCCAGCTTTTTGTGTCTATCTAAGGTTTAGTTTAGTTTAGTTTAGTTTAGATTAGAAATACAGTGCAGAAACCAGGCCCTTCGGCCCATCGTGTCCACGTCGACCAGCGATCATAACACTATCCTACACGCACTATCCTAAATTTTTACAATTTTTACCAAAGCCAAATTAATCTACAAACCTGTACGTCTTTGTAGTGTGTGAGGAAACTGGGGCACCCTGGGAAAACCCATACAAATAGTATCCATAAGCAGGATCGAACCGGGGACTCTGCCGATGTAAGGCAGCGACTCTACCATTACACCACCGTGCCCCCACGCTCCCCTCCCTCCCAGCTATGCCACCCTTTGGAAGAGAGATGCAGCACGGAAACATGTGCTTCAGCTCACTGATCATCAACTAATGCCCCTGTCCCACTTAGGAAACCTGAACGGAAACCTCTGGAGACTTTGCGCCCCACCCAAGGTTTCTGTGCGGTTCCCGGAGGTTGCAGGTGGTTTCCGGAGGTTGCAGGTAGTGGAAGCAGGTAGGGAGACTGACAAAAACCTCCGGGAACCGCACGGAAACCTTGGGTGGGGAGCAAAGTCTCCAGAGGTTTCCGTTCAGGTTTCCTAAGTGGGACAGGGGCATAACTGTTTGCACTAATCTAATCCACTTTGTTCTATCCACATTTTTATCAATTCCACCCAGATTTACTAGTTACCCTGCACAAATAACTGGCAATTTTCAGTGACCAATGAATCTATCAACCCTCACACCTTTGGGACCACCCAAAGGAAACACATGCCGTCACAAAGAGTGCTTGTAAACTCAACACATTCAGCACTCGGAGTCAGGACTGAAGCCGGATTTTTAAAACTGTGAGGCAATGACTCTACAAGCTGTGCCACTGTGCTGTCCCCAAACCTCCATGACTGTCATGCCTAACTAATTATAGCCTGTCCATGTTCTCGGAGGTGGGTGTGAAGCTTGCAACTATTCTTGGTGAGTAAAGTGTCAGGTGAGGCTGGGAAAGGTATGTACCTTGATTGGTAGAGATCATCATGAGGTGAGTGCTGGTGCTCAAGTACTTTTAGCAGAGCCAGAGGCTGGTGCTGCTGTTGATGGGATATGGCTTTTGAAGGGGATTCACTGACTTTGATTGTCCACGTGAGGCAATCGAATCTTTCCAGTACCCTATCCATGTGTGTGAGGCTTGACTCCTTGTGTGGGTTCCAATTATCTGAGTCCACTGTCTATGAGAGTTTATCTAGAAAACCTTCCTGGCCCATTGCTAATAAAGACCATCCCTCCCTCTTTCCACTTCCTCCAGCCCCATAGAGCAGCATTCAAAACATAGTGAGATCTATTTCATGGCAGGCTGGCTTCATCATAAATGATAGCTGTCCTCTTGCTAATATCTCACAGTTCTGTATTGAGATTAGTTTATTATTATCACATGTACTGAGGTACAGTGAAAAGGTTTGGTTGGTTTGCAATCCACCTAAACTGAGTTGGATGATCAGCCATGATCATATAGAATGGTGGTGCAGGCTCGAAGGGCCGAATGGCCTACTCATGCGCCTATTTTCTATGTTTCTAATTCTGAAGAAATTCTTAAGTCTGAAGACCCGAAAAGTCACCTATTCTTATTCTCCAAAGATGCTGCCTGACCCGCCAAGTTACTCCAGCTTTTTGTGTGTATTCCATTTAATTCAGACCATAGTGTTGATGAGTATATTCAAGGCACACCCAAGTATAACAGGTAGCATAATGGGAAAAATACCAGGATGCCGCATACAATTGCAGAGAACAAGCCTGAAGAACACAGTGAGGGTACGTTTAGAGCTGGGTTGCTCAGTCAACATGGCTAATGTTGGCTCAAGGTGGAACTCACATTGACAGAATAGCTTGCAGAGTTCATGGAAGTGGTTGATCCAACAACACAATCGCTGGTCATGCTTTCTTGACTATTGAATTAATTTTTCAATGTCCGTACCTTGAGATTAAATTGCTTGCTACGAGTTTCTTTTATATCTATTATCTACTCGGTAACAGACTCTCTCCATTAATTACACACAGTTCTTTATTGTCTAGTTCTAACAGACAGAGTCAGAACCAGTGCTTAAATTCAAAACATGTGAAAGATTCACCAACTTCACCATCAGATGTGCTGTAGTGCTGTATTAACATTACAGTTAGAAGACAGTGGGAGTTTCATTACATTGCTATCCTACTCTTGTGAGATTGCTCTCTCTTCAGAAAAGGAGCTGGCAGCAACTAATGAGAACCCAGTCAGTCATACATTGGATTCAACAGTGGTGCTACCAAGTCAAATAAAAATGTTAACATTCAGTATGAAGTGGTTAATAAAATCAGCTTCTGAGATACCCATAAACCTGATCCCAGCTGGCAGCTAATCCTCAGTTCTTTTTTCTATGGATATTGCATTTTTGTTTACCAAGCGAGCCGCATCCCTGACCTATTAAACTCACTATGTGAAACTCAACTAAAAGAAAATCATCCGCTATGAAGAATGGGTGATAAGAAATAAGAGTAAAAACAATGAAATGCAGATGATGGTTTACAAAAATCCCCCACAAAGTGCTGGACTGATTCAGAGGGTCAGGCAGCATCTCTGGGGAACATTGATAGGTAACGTTCCAGGTTGGGATTGTTCTTCAGATAAGTCTGAATTAGGATCCCGATGGGAAACAACACCTATCCATGTTCTCCAGAAATTCTGCCTGAACCATTTAATTACTCTTTAAATATTTTTGTGAGAAGAAATAAGATGAGAGGAATTGGATCGATGAAGCATTCCTACTTGCTTTATTGTATTTTTCAGTCAACCACCAATTTCGTCAGGATCTTCCCATGCAAATAAAACATTGTCCTTATTTATACTGTCAAAGTGGACCAAGCAGTTTTGAGCTTGGTGATACAGTGTGGAAACAGGCCCACCCACCCAACTTACCCACACCGACCAACATGTCCTAGGTACACTAGTCACTTTTGCTCCATGTCCCTCCAAGCCTGGGTTATCCATGTACCTGTCTAACTGTTTCTTAACTGTTGGGATAGTCCCTGCCTCAACTATCTCCTCTGGCAGCTTGTTCCGTACACCCATCATCCTTTGTGTGAAAAAGTTACCCCTCAAATTCCTATTAAATCTTTTCCCCTTTACCTTGAACCTGTCCTCTGGTCCTCGATTCACCTACTCTGGGCAAGAGACTCGGTGCATCTACCTGATCTATTAGTCTCATGATTTTGTACACCTTGCTAAGAGCACCCCTCATCCTCCTGTGCTCCAAGGAATCTTCCTACGCTCCAAGTGTCCCAGTCTACTCAACCTCTTCCTATAGCTCAGACGCTCTAGTCCTGGCAACGTCCTGGTAAATCTTCTCTGCACCCTTTCCAGCTTGAAAACATCTTTCCTATAGCATGATGCCCAGGACTGAACACAATACTCTAAATGCGGTCTCACCAAAGTCTTATACAACTGCAACATGACCTCACAACTCCAATACTCAATACTCTGACTGATGAAGGCCAATGTGCCAAAAGCCCTTTTGAACACCCAATCTACCTGCGCTCCTAGATCCCATATTGAAAAAAAGAATGGATCAATGCAAAAATAACATACAATCTCACATATGACAATTAAACACTATTGACAACTCTTCACTCTTGGTGTACTTTGGGTTTTGCACCATCATGGTTTATTGTACTGAGAATAACTGATAATTCATTGTAAAAAAAAGACACAAAATGCAGGAGTAACTCAACGTGTCAGGCAGCATCACTGGAAAACATGGATAGGTGACGTTTTGGGTTGGGTCGGCCCGAAACAGCATTTTGTGTGTTTTTTTTGTAAATCAGCATTTGCTGTTCCTCTACATTATGATCATTTATTATGTATTTTTAATGTTGTTGCATTTAATGTGCCTGTAAAGCTGCTGCAGTAATAATTTCATTGCTCCAGTTCATATCCGGTCCATGTGAAAAAGAAACACTTGAATAATTGTGAAGATATGAATTCTCCCCACCTCTAATTTAAGAACTTTATTCAATACCAAAACCTCTTGCAATATTTATAAATGCTACTAATTCAACTACTAATTTTAAATTGAAGTGTACAGATAAATCATTCAATACACTTGCAGCTTCATCGTTTGACTTTGTTTATTCGCTGCTTTGATGGATTAATCTTTGTATCACACTCTGTGCAGTGAGAGCCTAGTATGCTCTTAGTACTTGAACTTTTTATTAAACTATTCTCTTTCTAGGAGGAGCAATCATCCAGAAGCAATTATGGTAGGAAAACTCATTGGAGATTTGCGGGTGGCACAGTGGCACAGCGATAGAGTTGCTGCCTTACAGCGCCATTGACCCGGGTTCGATGCTGCCTACGGGTGCTGTCTGTATGAAGTTTGTACGATTTTCCCTTTGACTCTGTGGGTTTTCTCCAGGTGCTTCAGTTTCCTTCCGTACTCCAAAGACATGCAGGTTTGTAGCTTAATTGGTTTTGGCAAAATTGTAATTTGTCCCTAATGTGTTGGATAGTGTTAGCGTATGGGGAATCGCTAGTTGACGTTGACTCAGTGGCCGAAGGGCCTGTTTTTGTGCTGTATCTATAACGTTAAAGAGTGAGATATAGACTGGCACCTCCGTGGCCATCAACGAGAATCTGGAATGGTCAGGGTTATGCAAGTTACAAAATGGTTGCAGGGCATTCTAAAATGTAGTGGAGAAATAAGCGAGAGTCTTGTTCATATTGGTACTAAAAACTGATGAGAAGAGGAATAAGGACTTGCAACATAAATTTAGCAGATTACAGAGCAGGATTTAAGATTAAGATCTCTATTTCTTCCAGTGCCATGTGCCTGCAAGTATAGAAATTGTAAAATACATCAATTGAATGTGTAACAAATTATATGTGTAAGAGGCAGACAGGGCTTCTCGATTCCTGTATCATTGGGAAGGTGGGAAGGGTACATGGGAGGAATGCAAGGCTAAATTGCATATTTTTCAATACAATGATTGCGTCATAGAAATTTGATATTGTACAGTGATGAAAGGCAGATCCGAGAACTCAACATTTCAGTGTATAGAACATTCAGTGGGTGTAAAAGAAAAGGTGGCATTGCAATATTGATTAAGATATTCATTAATAATGGAATGTACCTCTTCAAATGAGGCCATGTAGTTCCGGGCTTTAAAGCAAAAAGTGGTGTTCGATTTGCAGGGGGTATACCATAAGGTTCTCAATAATCAGAGGGAGGTTCACGAACAGATATGAAGGTAAATAACAGAGATAGTAGAGTTATCATAGAAGAACATTTATAATTCCTCAATATTCACTGGGATTGCCTAAGTGTGAAAGAATGAACAAGGGTGGAATTTTTAAAGTGCATCGCAGAAGGCATTTTGAACCAGTACATATATCGTCACGTAGTTCCATGCAGTAATTATTTGCTGCAGTGGTTTGTCAAGTTTATGTTTATGCCTAGAGATACAGCATAGGAACAGGCCCTTCAGCCCACCTAGTCCGCACCGACCATCGATCATGCGTTCACACTAGTTCTATGATATCCCACTTTCTCATTCACTCCTTATATACTGTATCAGGGGCAATTTTACAGAGGCCAATTAACCTACAAACTTGCACGTCTTTGGGATGTGGGAGGAAACGGGTGTCCCCAGAGGAAACCCATGCAGGTACAAGGAGAACGTGCAAACTCCCTTTATTTCCCTATAGTTTTCCCATCTGGAAGATGTGGCTGGATATCACGAGTAGGCACCAAATATTCCCATTTATTGGCACTAATTAATGATTACTAGCAATCATTAAACTTCCTGTTCAGGGTACAGTTTGAACTGTAAGTGTGTGATGCATTTTTAATACAATGCAATACCAATACAATACCATTTATTTGTCATTTGAACCTCACATGAGGTTGTAATTGTAATTGTAATTTATTTATTTAGGGGACAGTGCATATTAATAAACATTTACATGTTATACGCAAGATAGTAGCCAGTAGCTAATTTCCAGCTTTAGTCCCTCTGGTAAACAAGGTAAACACATCACAACACATTCAATCAATAAGAGAAGAGACAAAACAGAAGTCAAAAACAAAACAACAAACAATAAAGTAAAAAAGTAACATTAAAAGAGTACCATAGGATAATTTTAAGGTAGATTATGAATGCAGTTTTGATTTTGCAGTGACCATGTTTTTAGATGTTTGGTAAATGAGGTAAGGGTTCAAACGAAATTTGGTTTCTGCAGTCATACAAGAAAAGAACCAAGACACACACCAACACAATTTACACAAACATCACAGTGAGGAGGAGATTCACTGTGATGGAAGGCAAAGTCTTGTCTCTCCCCTGCTCTCCATTCTTCTCATGTAGTCAAAGTCAAAGCCGGGCGCTAGCAAGTCCGCGGCCATTTAAAGTCGCGCCGGGCGATGTAAGGCCCTGCTCCGGGTCTTAACAACCTTAAACCCCTTTCTCACGGTGGGAGTCCACCCACGAGTGATCCCGAGTTTAAAACAAATCAAACTCGTGGTAATCACGTAGAATTAACGTAGTGGGAACGTCGGAACTCGTAACATGGCAGGTACTCGGGAAACTTGTTAACTTGTGAGGGGGGGGGGGGGGTTGGGGTGACTTAGTACGGGAGACAAGTGTACGAGAGGTGTACTGACTGTGTGGGCAGACGCTTTGGTAGTGATTGCCCATGGGGTTCACTGTCGAGGACTTCATATAGGTATGTTGCAAAATCTACCTTAAGCGTCGCTGCAGATCTGTCCCAGCCCGTGTATGCGATTTTGGCGCGGTCTAGAGGGGGGCAGGTTTAAAACGCGATTTTCTCTAGGCTGTTCAAATCGAGCTTGTTCAGCCTAGTTAGTTGGTGACGAAAAATCGCTGGGAGATTCTATCGCTGGAGCTATTTTTATTTTTAAAGGAATTATTTAATTATTATAGTAAGTTAAAAATTAACCTCTAAACCCGTGACCGCCGACAATGGGACGGATCTTATACAGGGGACAACGGAAGGTAGGTTGTTTATTTTTACATTAAAAAGGGCTTCTTAAGATCCCTTTATACAAAGTTTTATGTTGCGAGTAGCTAATTTGGGGCCCCATTAAATCCCGCAGTATTTTACTGGGCATTTAGGGGTACAAATCTACCGCAATGTGAACGTTCTAAACCAGCGCGTTCCACAGGATCCCACTCAAAAGCTGATTTAAATGGCCATTAATTTACAACAATTGAACACTAAATTCCTTCAATTTGGCCTATAAATTAATGTAAATGAAATTTAAAAATCATGTTTTATTGTGAATTCTTTGTGAATGTTATTTGGACACTTAGGCTATTTAAAAATGTTAATCTTTTCTTAAGAACTGTATAGATGTTTAGATCTAAAATTTAAAATTATTTTATTTACTTTTAAATCCCTAAGTGGTCTTGCCCCGTCCTACCTATCTGAGCTTCTTCACCCTTATTCGCCCTCCCGCTCTCTCAGGTCAGATGATCAGCTGCTCCTGATTGAGCCAAAGACTAAGCGGAAGCTCAGAGGGGACCGTGCCTTTGCTGTGTCGGCTCTGAGATTGTGGAATGAATTGCCTCTGCACGTTAAACAGGCCCCTTCTCTAGCTGTTTTTAAGTCACTCCTGAAGACATATCTATTCTCCATGGCCTTTGTAGACCAGTGAGGTGTTGAATTGTTTATTAACTTTATTTGCTTGGTTTTGCTGCGTTGTTCGTACTCGTGTTTTATGTTTTTTAATTTATTGTTTGGATTTTTGTATGTAATTTATGCGCCTCGTGTTAGTTGTATGTTCTGTTGTTCTGCCTGTTTTATGATGTCTTGCTTGTTTTCTTTTTTCTGTACAGCACTTTGGTCAGCTTTGGTTGTTTTTAAGGTGCTTAACAAATAAAGTTATTATTATTATTATTATTATCTAGTAATTGAAGTTTGGAATTAGCTACAATTGGGTAACTATCTAATTATATGCTTTAATTTCAGGTCATCCAAGTAAGATTGTTTTACATTTGTTTCAGAATGCTTCAATCTATGATAACTGAAAATTTCATTCAGTTCTCTATATTTTTAAGAAAGTTATGGGCTTTTGACTGTCCACGATCACAGCTTTTTTGTTATGTCCATAGAAAATCAATAGGGAATAAGATGCTAATTTCCGAGTATGAAAATGGCCATAACTTTTTTAATACTTGAGATATGAAAGTGAATTAGGTGTCAAATTAAACTTCTTTTTATGCTTTATCTGATGGGATAAATTGCAGACTTGATTTTTAAAATCTCAAAATTTTGTAACATTGCTACTTCATAATGCAGAGAGCATTATAAACAGTGGAGCGATTAACCCTGGAAAGGGGGGAGACTTCTCTCTGAGTTGGACCCAGAAAACTGAAGCAGGCTTACGTAGACTTAATATTTTCTTGAGGTTATTAACACGACAGATAAATGGATGGGAAGGGATTAGAGGGCTATGGGCCACATGCAGGCAAATAGGACTACCCCAAGACGCCAACTTGGACGGCACGGCCAAGCTGGGCCAAAGGACCTGTTTCCGTGTTGTACAGCACCATGACTAAGGCCTATCCAGTGGGATTGACATGTTTTGTATTTTTCCTTTTTAAAGATGCAGTGTATTTTGGTGACTATTGCACACTGCAGACCAGAAGCGCCTTCAATACCCAAATATACCAGATCCACAAAAAATATTTTTTTGCGGCAACTGTTTATAATGCTCTCTGCATTATGAAGTCATCGACAGTGAACCCCATTGGGCAATCACTACCAAAATGTCTGCCCACACAATCAGTACACCTTTCCTACACTTGTCTCCCATACTAAGTCACCCCAACCCCCTCCCCCTCCCCTCCCCCCCTCATACCTTTCTCTCCCAACTCCAGTCCCGTCCCGGCCCCCTGGGAAACTGAAGGGAGGGACAATCAACTGCCACAGATACAAATAATGTCATACACAAGAAAGGGCAGATGCTGGTTGACATAAAGTGAACACACAGTGCTGGAGTAACACAAAGATGCAGCAGAAATTTTGAAACGTCATCCCGTCACCCATTCCTTCTCTCCAGAGATGCTGCCTGTCCCGCTGCGTTAAAGAGTGGCCACGGTAGACTCACGCATCACTACGGTAAACTCAAGGGCTACTACGTTCTTACACCGAGTTTAAAAGTTTGAAATGTTTACTTCAAGAGTAAACTTGGCTCGTGGAAATCTTTCATCATGTTGAAAGATTTTCACGAGTTAACAAGTTTCCCGAGAACCTGCCGTTAGCGTTACGAGTTCCGACGTTCCCGCTACATTAATTCTACCTGATTACCACGAGTTTGATTTGTTTTAAACTCGGGATCACCCGTGGGTGGACTCGCACAGTGAGACAGGGCATTAGCTCCCTGGTGAACTCTACTCACTTTATGCAGGGTAACCACTGCTTCTGGATAAGCCAAGATCATTCACAAACATTTATTGACCTACTTTTCCCATGGTAAGTTGACAAATAGAAGGTGACACTTTTTAATGCAGTTTTATCCAACTCAGCAGGAAACTTAATCTCGCACTGTTTGAGCACACATATATTTAAATCCGCTAAAAATAGTCTTTGACATCGTCATTAGGTTGTATGAAAAATCAGCTGTCAAAATGTTTGACAGGTAATTACTTGGGGTGGATTGATTAGGATGATTAGCTCATGAACTGTAGATCTTCAGAGGGTAACATCTATCATTATACAGACATAGTTTCTTGGGTCAGATCTTCACTGAATGTGCCCCAACTTCTAAAAGGGCAAGGGCTTGTATTTGAAGCAGATATTACACCGGCAAGATCAAATGTAGACTAGGACATTTGCACTTGGTCCACCAGGGCCTACTGGATTTCTTCGTTGCTAGCTATTTTAACTCCCCTTCCCATTGCCATATTGACCTTTCAGTCTTAGGCCTCCTCCATTGTCAGAGTGAGGCCACATGCAAACTGGAGGAACAGCGCCTCATATTCCACCTGGGTATCTTACAACCCAATGATATGAACATTAAATTCTTGGATTTTAAGTAACTCCCCACCCTTTTTATCCCCCTCTCTTCCCTGTACCCTACCCTGATGTGCACCCATTTCACCCACCATCCTACCTCCCTTTCTACTCCCCCCACATCATCCCACCACCTTTATCCCTCCATTTAGCTTTACATTTCACCCCTTTCCTCTCCTCATCTGACACCTGTTGCCTCTTTTTCATTTCTAGCCTTTGTCCAGTAAATGCCAATCAAGGCTCCCCTCACCTGCATCCACCTGTCACTTGCCAGGCTTTGTCCCACCCACTTCTTTTCCAGCTTTCTCCCCTCTACTACAATAAGCCTGAAAAAGGGTCCCAATCCAAAATGTCACCTATCCATAGCCTCCAAAGATGCTGCCAGACCCGTTGAGTTACTTCAGCACTTTGTGTTTTTTTAACCAATCTCTGCACTTACTTGTGTGTCTATTGAACCTCAATGATTTGTCAAACATCTATTCAGAGAGACATAGAGTCATAGAGTCAGTGTGGAAAAAGGTCCTTCAACCCAACTTGGCCACATCAACCAACATGTCCCATCCGCACTAGCCCTACCTGCCTGCGTTTGGACCATATCCCTCCATCCATGTACCTGTCTAAATGTTTCTTAAACAAGAATAGGGTTGAGAGGGAGAGATATCTCAGCCATGATCGAATGGCGGAATAGACTTGATGGGCCAAATGACCTAATTCTGCTCCTACTACTTATAGAAACATAGAAACATAGAAAATAGGTGCAGGAGTAGGCCATTCGGCCCTTCGAGCCTGCACCGCCATTCAATATGATCATGGCTGATCATCCAACTCAGTATCCTGTACCTGCCTTCTCTCTATACCCCCTGATCCCTTTAGCCACAAGGGCCACATCTAACTCCCTCTTAAATATAGCCAACGAACTGGCCTCAACTACCTTCTGCGGGAGAGAATTCCAGAGATTCACCACTCTCTGTGTGAAAATTGTTTTCCTCATCTCGGTCAATTATGAACATAATTGGAGTATTGTGAGCAATTTTGAATACTTTATCTGAGGAAGGATGTGCTGAAAGGAGTCCCGAGGAGGTTTACTGGAATGATCCCAGGAATGATTGGGTTAACATATGATTAGCGTTTGACGGCACTGGGCCTCCACTCGCTGGAGTTTAGAAGGATGAGGTGGGAATCTCATTGAAACTTACTGAATAGCCAAAGGCTTGGATAGAGTGAATGTGGAGAGGATATTTCCACTAGTGGGAGAGTCTAGGACCTGAGGTCATAGCCTCAGAATAAAAGGATGTTCCATTAGGAAGGAGATGAGGAGGAATTTTGTTAGTCAGAGTGTGATGAATGTGTGGAATTAATTGCCACAGAAGGCTGTGGAAGCCAAGTAAATGGATATTTTTAAGGCAGAGATAGATAGATTCTTGATTAGTACGGGTGCCATGGGTTATGGAAGAAGACAGGAGAATGGCGTTGAGAGGAAAAGATATATCAGCCATGGTTGAATGGTGGAGTAGACTTCATGGGCCGAATGGCCTAATTCTGCTCCTATCACTTGTGAATTTATGAATGTTGCGATAGCACCTGCCTCAACTACCTCCTCCGGCAGCTCGTCCCATAGCCGCACCACCCTTAAAAAAAAATTCTTATTAAATCTTTTCCCCCTCACTTTAAACCTATGGTTCACAATAGTGCCTGGATAAAGCCCATGTGGTCACAGGGAGAACGTACAAACTCCATTCAGACAACACCAATAGTCAGTATCGAACACGGGTCTCTTGGCACTGTTGACCATTCCAACAAAATTAAACTGGATTTCAAAAATGTGATTAACAGGAACAGATTATTCTTTTCCAGGCCCCACTGAGAAAGGGCTGTCCCACTTGGGCGACCTAATTGGCGAGTTTAGAAGAGTTTAGGATAGTATGAAAAAATGTCATGTTGAAGACCTCCTTCGACTATGTAGAAGACCTCCTTCGATCTCCTTCGACTATGTTGAAGACTAGCTTCGACTAGCTACGACTATCTTCGGGAAAATTGGACACTGAATAGTGGAGAGTGAAGACGACCTCCTTCAATCTCCTTCGACCTCCCTTCGACCTCCCTTCGACTATGATGAAGACTACCTATGACTACCATCGACTACCTTTGATTACCTTCGACTACCCTCGATTACCTACGACTAACATGCCGACTTACTACGACCTACTACGACTAAACCTACAAGTAAAAAAAGTACCGATTTTTTCCATAGCGACCTTTTTTACTCGCGGGCATTTTTCAACATGTTGAAAAATACAGCGCAACCTTGCTGAAGTCTCGAGTACACGGGGATTACTCTCGAGCATGAAGGAGAGTTACAAAGGCCTCCTACGACCTTGTGTCGACCATGCTGCGAGTATGAGTCGAGGGCAAACTCGCCAGAACTCGCGGATTAGGTCACCCAAGTGGGACAGCCCCTTAACATTGAGAACCATAACAATGCAGGCTGACCGTTCTCCCACTCCAGAATATATCTGTTGACCCAACATGACATGGTCAGATAAATGTCCCAAAAATCCTTGTGATGCTTGCTGTCCACCTAGACTAAACCTTTCGGCACAAGTGGAAGGCAAAATCCCCACTGCACTACAGCAACAAATACATTCTAGCCCCAGTGTAGGTAGTCTTGGGAGTGAATGTGTTAACAGTCGGAAATGTCAATACATTTCAATAGGAATGCACTGTGAAAAGATAGCATGTAAACACGATGAATTGATTAACAGGAGCCAAAAAAGAAAGCTCAGAAGATAATACAATTAATAGCATCTCTAAAATTTCGTGATGAAAAATTATAATAGAGAGTGGAACGACGAGATAAGTAAAGAAGGGAATATAATCTGTTAGGTGACAGGTTTTTCTTGTTTCCATTTTAGGATATAGAACCAACCGTGCATTATTTTATCTCAAGGGATGAAACTAAGGCTGACAAGATTAATAATTAATGCTATGCTCTGATTAACCTTGAGGTGGTGGCGGGGAATCACCTTCCTGGCCCGTTGACGGCTTCAGAAGTTTAGAGTAACAGATTTGCTGAAGCCTATCAGAGGATGGATACTTACAGTCTGTAGTCACACATGGACCGGACCAGATAAGGACATAAGATTGTCTTCCTTGAAAGTCATAGTGAAGCAGATTTGTGTTTACAATTCTTCAGCCTCATGGTTACCACATCAGTTCTTCAACATATCGAGATTGTCATCCTTCCAAATTTCAGATTGATCTAATTAGTGAGGTTATTTAAATCCTTTTTTAGTTTTAGTTTAATTTCAACTTCTATCTCGTGTTCATTTGGCTACGTTATGATGGTTCATCTCCAGTAATTTGCAGCAATTTCAACGTGTTTGAACCTGACCTGCAACCAGTGTTGAATCGTGTAGTGATTCATTAGCAGCTTGAGTGTTGCACCCGATCCATCGACAAAAGTTCAAGTCCCACTAAAGCAACTAGGGAATTTAAATCCCCTCACTAATTAGCTGAATCTGTAATCTGGATTGTTCCACTGTAATTTTTCATCACATTGTTTTAGAGTGACAGTGACAATGACAGTGATTGCGAACCTACCAGATTATCATTAAAAACATAAGTATTTGATTTAGCAATAACCTTCAAAGATCTGTCATCCTTCTACAGTTTGGCCTCCTAATCTACCAATGAGAGACACACAATGCTTTTTAACAATCTCTTTAATTCTGGGTCAATTATGAATGTTCTGTAAATGTGATATAGCCAGTGATATCCATCTCCCATGAGTATATGGACATTGCCTGTGCCCACATGTACTTGGTCTTGATGCAAAGAGTCAAACTCTTGGTCCTCCATGCACTTCCGCTGGGCAGTGAGGTCCAGTCTTTGACCAGACCACAGATGGCATAATGTAGAAGCCCCACTGATGGCCTGAAACCGTTAGAGGAGGCAAAGCTGAGGGCAGAGCTTAGTTTTCTTGGAACCACCTCCGACTTCTTAAACCTTTGATATTCGGGCATATTGAAAAATGATTCAAACAATTTGGCAATACCTTGTTGGTTGCTAATCTGCAGGTGTAGGAAGCCTCGTGAAACCTGGATGCAGATGCTAAATCAGAGCTGGAGTGAGCCGAGAGATAAATTCAGCAAAATGCATTTCCCTGTTTGATTCCATATGGAGTTCTGTGACAAAGTGCAAAGGCAAGTGTAGTGTTATCTATCAGTCCCTACATTTGAGACCTCATATTTAGTAATGCATTCTCACAGTTATGGGATTTATTGAAGTTCAAATGGCTGATCATCATCAGTTCTGATCAGAATTGCTGACTTCAGCCAGATAGATTCACTACATTAAGTTTTGCTCTCCCCCTGTAATAAATGACATGATAGCTCAGTACCTCTTGATTTATATTGTTTTTTATTATCGTTTCATTCTCATCGATTTCTTACAGTGAACAGTTGGACTGTTACAAGTTATTGGCTTTATGCCAGCTGACAACAAAAGAGATATTGGCACTGTTCCTGTTGCTCACATATCAGTGAATAGCAATAGTCATTTGCTGGTGCTCTCCCATAAATTACAATATTTATTGAATTCAAATCTGAAACTTGTCATGGTGGAATCTGAACTCTTTTAAGTGTTCACTGTTTATAACAATACCAACAATGATTCAAACTTTTGGACTGGAATCAACTTGTAATTATTTATTTTCTGGATGATGTACGCGGATTATCAATAGGTCCATTTGGCAAGTACTTGCTGATGGTATTAACAGAAAATACTGGAAATATTTCAGATCATACGACCTCTGTAGAAAGAGATGCAGAGTTATTTTTGCAGGTTGAAGAACTTTGTCATGTTAGCCATAGAGAGAAATAAACAGTTCTCGGTAATAGAGGACATGTGGGCAGGCAATGTCAGGAGATGGGAATCTCTCTGATTTGACAAAGCCAGGTTTGCCATGGTGAAATGTTATAAATATAATTTGGTCAATGGGTTGATAGAAGCAGAGAAGGAAAGTATGAAGAAAATAGGGTGAGATGCAGTGCCACAGGACAAAAGCAGCATTTTTAAGTTCTGCTTGAGGGAAAAGTCGAACTGTTATAAAAAAATGGATGACATAGCAGAAATGTTCAGTTCCGAGATGGGGAAGGAAATAAAGTAGCTGAAGTTGTAGAAATGGATAAAGAGGGTGGCATGGTGGCGCATTGCTGGAGTTGATGCTTTTCAGTGCCAGAGACCTGGGTTTGATCCATTTCCACGGGTGCTGTCTATATGGAGTTTATCCGTTCTCCACATGACCTGCATGGATTTTCCCTGGGATCCCGGGTTTCCTCTCACACTCCAATGATGTACAGGTTTGCAGGCTAATGGCTTGGTATAATTGTAAATTGTCCCCAGTGTGTGCAGGATAGTGTTAGTGTGCAGGGATCGCTGGTCGACGCGGTCTAGGTGGGCTAATACCATATGATATGATCGAACTTAATTTATCCCAGAAGAGAAATTGATCTGCCAACAGTCATAACACACAAGATATATGAAACTTGAAATTAAAGTGAGTGGCAAGGATTGGGCATGTGCAAAGATTGGGGGGGTGGGGGCTGGAGGAGTCAGTCTCCCCCATGATGGAAGGGAGAGGAGTTGTACAGTTTGATAGCCACGGGGATAAAGGGATCTCCTGTGGTATTTTGTGCTGCATCTTCGTGGAACCAGTCTGTTGCTGAAGGTACTCCTCAGTTGGACCAGTGTGTCATGGAGGGGATGAGCTGTATTGTCCAAGTTGCTCCGCAGTTTGAGGAGCATCCTCCCCTCCAAGACCACCTCCTATTAATCAAACACCACCCCCAGGACGGAGCCAGCCTTCCTGATAAGTTTGTTGATCCTGTTGGCGTCCATGGCCTTAGCTCTGCTGCCCCCGCACACGGCAGCAAAGAAGGTAGCACTGGCCACCACCGATTGGTAGAACATCCGCAGCATCTCACTGCAGACGTTTAAGGAACAGAGCCTTCTCAAAAAAGTACATCTGGCTCTGTCCCTTCTTGTATAGGGCCTCAGTGTTCCTGGACCAGTCCAGTTTACTGTCCAGGTAAACTCCAAGATATTTGTATTTCTTGGTAAACTGCACATCTACACCATTGATGGATACAGGGGACAAGGGGGTTCCTCTCCTCCTAAAGTCCACCAGTAACTCTTTAGTCTTGTCAGTGTTGAGCTGCAGGTGATTCAGCCCGCACCACTCAACATGTAATTGACTACACCTCTGTATTCAGCTTCCCTCCCCTCACTGATGCAGCCCACAATTGCAGAGTCATCCGAGAACTCCTTCAGGTGGCAGGAGTCTGTTGTATCTGAGGCCCGAGGTGTAGATGGTGAACAGGAAGGGAGAGAGGACCGTCCCCTGTGGGACCCCAGTGTTGCTCACGACCATGTCCGAGACACAGTTCTGTTGCTTGGCATACTGCGGTCCATCCAGTCAGGTAGTTGGTGATCCAAGAAATGGAGCATCCACCCGCAATTTCGTCAGCTTGCTCCCAAGCAGTGCAGGCCGGATGGTGGCATTGGAGGTCAAAAAACATGATTCACACAATGCTTCCCAGCTTATCCAGGTGAGCATAGGAAAGATGGAGCAGGTGGCTGAAGCCCCATCTTTATTTGGTAAGTGAACTGCAGGGGGTCCAGGTAGGGTTTAACCAGGGGTCGCAGGTGAGTGAACACCAGCCGCTCCAGGGACTTCATGATGAGTGAGGGCAGCGCCACTGGTCTGTAGTCATTGGAGGAGCTGGAGTGCATCCTTTTTGGTACAGGCACCAGACAGGATGTCTTCCACATCACAGGGACCCTCTCCAGTCTCAGGCTAAGGTTGAAGATATGCTGGAGTACCCCGCTTCACTGGCTGGCATTCGCCTTGAGTACCCTACGGCTGACACCATCGGCACCTATGGCTCTGCCTGGTCGAAGTCTGCTCAGCTCTTTCCTCACCTGCTCGGCCTTGATGGTCTGGTGCAACAAAGAAAGAGCAGAGGAAGTGGACCAGGGCGGAAGGGGGATTGAGGGGGAGAGTCTGACGGGGAGCAGGGAGGTGGGTGGGCAGAGGCCCCTTCATCAAATTAGAAAACAGGTTGATCTCGTTGGCCCCGTCCTGATTGCTTTCCCTCCCCAGGCCACTGGTCATCTTGTAGCCTGTAATAGAAACATAGAAACATAGAAATTAGGTGCAGGAGTAGGCCATTCGGCCCTTCGAGCCTGCACCGCCATTCAATATGATCATGGCTGATCATCCAACTCAGTATCCCGTACCTGCCTTCTCTCCATACCCCCTGATCCCCTTAGCCACAAGGGCCACATCTAACTCCCTCTTAAATATAGCCAATGAACTGGCCTCAACTACCCCTCTGTGGCAGAGAGTTCCAGAGATTCACCACTCTCTGTGTGAAAAAAGTTCTTCTCATCTCGATTTTAAAGGATTTCCCCTTTATCCTTAAGCTGTGTCCCCTTGTCCTGGACTTCCCTAACATCGGGAACAATCTTCCTGCATCTAGCCTGTCCAACCCCTTAAGAATTTTGTAAGTTTCTATAAGATACCCTCTCAATCTTCTAAATTCTAGAGAGTATAAACCAAGTCTATCCAGTCTTTCTTCATAAGACAGTCCTGACATCCCAGGAATCAGTCTGGTGAACCGTCTCTGCACTCCCTCTATGGCAATAATGTCCTTCCTCAGATTAGGAGACCAAAACTGTACGCAATACTCCAGGTGTGGTCTCACCAGAAACCTGTACAACTGCAGTAGAACCTCCCTGCTCCTATACTCAAATCCTTTTGCTATGAAATTGATGCTCTTGATACTGCTCCACACATCCCTCATGTTGTTCTGCTGAAGTTTCAGCTCCAGCTTCCACCTGTAGTCGTCCTTGCCCTGTCTTTGTCTCGCCTTCAGATCTTTCTGCACCTGTTTCACCTCCTCCCTGTCACCATTCCTGAAGGCCCTCTGCTTCTGGTTGAGAAGGGCCTTCATGTCACTGGTGACCCAGGGCTTGTTGTTGGGGAAACAGTGTACAGTTCCATCAGGGAAAACGTTATCCACACAGAACTTTATGTAGCTGGAAACAAAGTCCATCAATGTCCTCTCCATGGGGACTACAGAATGCGTCCCAGTCTGTGACCTCAAAACAACCCTGTAGAGCATCACAGGCCTCTTGTGACCACCTCCTCACTGACCTTGTGGTCACAGGCTGCCTCTGGACCATCAGCCTATACCTAGGTCGGAAGTGAACCAGGTTGTGGTCGGATCTTCCCGCGGCAGAAGGGCCTGTTAAAGGACCTCTTTAACATTGGCATACAGCAAGTCAAAGAAGGGTCCAGGATGGGCCTGTTTCCACACTGTATCTCTAACTAAGCTAAACTAAACTAAACTAAACTAAAGTATAAAGTATAAAAATACGGCTTCATTTCTAGAAGTGTAAGGCAGAGTCCAGAAGGCTGCAATGTCCCCTGATGGAAGCTGATGTGCTTTTCTTCAAGCTTATGTTGGGCCTTATTAAAACATTGCAGAAGGTCACAGAAATTAAGGCGACAGGCAAAATACATCATAAAGATTGATTAGTAGAACTGGGTCAAGTCCAGTCAAGTCAAGTTTATTCGTCACATACACATACGAGATGTGCAGTGAAATGAAAAGTGGCAATGCTCGCGGACTTTGTGCAAAAAGACAACCAAACAAAAAACTACAAACAGAATGTAACAGAATCACATATTCTTTTTCATATTAAATATTGTGGGCGGAAGGAAAAGGAAAAAAAAGCAATTTTTAAAAAAAGCAGTAAAGTGGTACAAGTAGAGTGGTACAGTAATAGTTAGTCCCTGGTGAGATAGGAGTTTACAGTCCTAATGGCCTCTGGGAAGAAGCTTCTTCTCAACCTCTCCATTCTCCCAGCATGGCAACGGAGGCGTTTGCCTGACCGTAGCAGCTGGAACGATATAGGAACGATCCTGCTCTCACCGATAAAATTGAATAGTATAATATATAAGAAGAACCCAATTATTCACAATATAATAAGAATTTGGAAACAAATAAAAGCATCCTTGAATTTAAATAATTTATCAGTACTAACCCCACTACTGAACAACCCCGCATTCAAACCTTCTCTCATCGACAACACATATCAGCAATGGGATAGACTGGGGATTAGGAAAGTAGGGGACATGTATGAAGTGGGCAAACTGTTATCATTTCAACAATTAAAATTAAAATTTAAACTGAAGGATAATCAATATTTTAAATATATACAGGTATGTGACTTTATGAAGAAACATACACATAGATTTCAAACTATATTTTTAGATCCTTTAGAAGAAGCAATGAATATTAAGGCTGATTCACAAAAATTAATATCATACTTTTATAATAATATATTAAATAGAGAATCACCCTCAACAGAAGCATTAAGGGAAGATTGGGAACAAGAGCTAATGACAAAGATCTCGAAGGATAGATGGGAAAAATATTTGATGAACACACATAACTGTTCTATTAATGCAAGACACAATTTAATTCAATTCAAATTATTACATAGACTATATTATTCAAAAACGAGGTTGAACAAATTTTATCCAAACGTCTCTCCCAGATGCGATAAATGTTTGTTTCAAAACGCTAATATAACACACTCATTTGTTGGATGTACAAAGTTGAATAAATTTTGGAGTGATATATTTGATATATTTACAAAGATTTTCAAGTCAAGAATAGAACCCAAAACGGAATGGATTATATTTGGAATAATAGGAGAAGATACCAATTTAAATAAAGATCAAAATGTTTTTTTTAATTATGGGTTAATAATTGGAAAGAAATTGATACTTAAATTTTGGAAAAGTACAACCACACCAACTGTTAAAATGTGGATTAGGAATATGACGGACATAGCACGCCTTGAAGAAATGAGACTCCGACTAATAGATAAATATGACCAATTCTTAAAGAGTTGGTCTCCTTTCATCGACTTTTTGGAATCATGTGATGCAGCGGTGCCGTAAGGATTGCCGATTTCAGTTCATGACGCGGATAGATCTACATCTCCGAATACAGATTTGAAAAATTCTCTTTTAAGGGGCCTTCTCTTCTATTTCTACTCTCCTCTTTCTCTCTTCCTTTTTTTATTTTTTATATACACACTTCACGTTTTTCTACTCTCTGCCATCTATTTTTCCACTTTTTCCCCTTTCTATTGCTTTCTTTTTCTTGATCTGCTTACTTTTTTCTTATAACATAAAACTAGAGGTTGTACATAGAATGGATTACGGTATTACATAGTTGGCACCTAAAATTAGGCGCCACTGTACTGTTTTGTGCTGTATTAACTTCTAATAAAATAAACAAAAAAAAAAAAAAAAAAAAAAAAAAAAAACATTGCAGAAGGTCACAGAAATTAAGGCGACAGGCAAAATACATCATAAAGATTGATTAGTAGAACTGGGTCAAGTCCAGTCAAGTCAAGTTTATTCGTCACATACACATACGAGATGTGCAGTGAAATGAAAAGTGGCAATGCTCGCGGACTTTGTGCAAAAAGACAACCAAACAAAAAACTACAAACAGAATGTAACAGAATCACATATTCTTTTTCATATTAAATATTGTGGGCGGAAGGAAAAGGAAAAAAAAGCAATTTTTAAAAAAAGCAGTAAAGTGGTACAAGTAGAGTGGTACAGTAATAGTTAGTCCCTGGTGAGATAGGAGTTTACAGTCCTAATGGCCTCTGGGAAGAAGCTTCTTCTCAACCTCTCCATTCTCACAGCATGGCAACGGAGGCGTTTGCCTGACCGTAGCAGCTGGAACAGTCCGTTGCATGGGTGAAAGGGGTCTCCCATGATTTTATTGGCTCTGGAGTTGCACCTCCTGATATAGTTCCTGCAGGGGGGCGAGTGAAGTTCCCATTGTGCGTTCGGCCAAACGCACTACTCTCTGCAGAGCCTTCTTGTCCTGGGCAGAGCAATTCCCAAACCAGATTTTAATATTTCCGGACAAGATGCTTTCCACAGCCGCTGAGTAGAAGCACTGGAGGATCCTTGGAGACACTCTGAATTTCCTCAATTGCCTGAGGTGGTAAAGGCAACGCCGTTAAAAGCGCTTTCTCACGGGGCGACTTGACGCAAGATGTAACCAGAGTAAAGTGGTCGTGGTCTAGCACGATATCACACGATATAACGGGGGGTAGATAAAGAGTTCCCACGGTACTCGGCATTTCTGTTATTTGTGCGAGTGACTTGTCCGTCTCCCGAGCTTTCACGTTAAATCTTGAATGAACATTGTGAACTGTGAAGTGTCACGTGGCACAAATGATGTCACTTTTTTTTTTTCACACACTATAAATATCCTCCCTTGGTTGAATTGGCTCATTTGGAGACATGCCTGTACTAATGCCGTGACTTTACTGCAGGAAGATGCCACATTACTTAGACGATGTTAGTTGCGCCCAAGTTTAAATTTCCAACGTGTGTTTCAGAAGTACCACAGATCCCCACCTTTATAAATTTCTATCTGGCAGTGTTTTCTGTCTCAGGAATTTCAGCCCTTTGTCTATATTTGATGACAGTAACTACAGACAAAGGGCTGAAATTCCTGAGACAGAAAACACTGCCAGATAGAAATTTATAAAGGTGGGGATCTGTGGTACTTGTAAAGAGTCAGCGCAGAATCCTTGATAAACAAAAACTGTCTGAATCAGCAAGTTAGACACAAAATGCTGGAGTAACTCAGCGGGCCAAGCAGCATCTCTGGAGAAAAGGAATAGATTCCATTTTTGGTCGGGACCCTTCTTCGGGATGATTGTAGGGGGGAACTCTGGAAGCAAGAAAAGACCGAGACAAATCAGGGCCAACAACAGATGACCTCAGCAGGGTATTTTGAAGAAGGGTCCCGACCCGAAATGTCGCCTAACCCTTTCCTCCAGAGATGCTGCCTGACCCACTGAGTCACTCCAGCACTTTATGTCTATATTTGGTTCCCTGATAGGCCAATTGTTGGCTAGGGATTGTGTGATCCCAAGAGGGAACCAGCGTTGCAAACCTTGGCCTGGTTAACCAACATTTACTGCATGGGGGGGGGGGGGGGGGGGGCAGGGGGGGTGGGCGGGGGAGAGAGAGAGTGTAAGTTACCTAAAATCAAATAATTCAATGTTCATAGTGAACACAGACACAAAATGTTGGAGTAACTCAATGGGTTAGGCAACATATCCGGAGAAAATGAACAGGTGGCGTTTGTGTCTATCTTCGGTAAAAACCAGCATCCGCAGTTCCTTCCTGCACAATGGATCTCAGTGTCAGTCTCTGACTCCCGTTGGCAGGCCATTTGGCCCACAGCCCGCCCAGCGATGACTAACCCATGTCACAGGGGGATGGTGTGAAGGCGGAGTTAGACAGAGCTTGATTAATGTTACGGTTGGGGAATGGGCCATAATATGGCCAGTGAAACGCTATTATTCGTGACGCCCCCTCCGCCCTTTCCCAGCTGTTCTCAATCGCACCCCTGGCCACACAAAAATTTATACTTTAAGAAGGAACACACAGAACATTTAAACTCAGAACGCTTCTAACAGAGTGAGCCATGTGAGCACTTTGATCATTCTCCCTGTATTTGCATTTTACAAAATAGTCGGAAAAAAATGTTCATACCTTTTGCTATGCCTAATTGGTCCTTACCTCTGTGAAAATAGTCTGATATTCGTAGGTGAAATGTCACCAACAATTATTGATTCTATTATTAATTGACTAATAATTGACTCTATTAGCGGAAAGATGCAATTCTGATCTAATATTATCAATGCCTCTGCCTTTGGAAGCAACACCAGCAATTTATTAAATCTGACTACATGCGGTGGTACAGTGGTAGAGTTGCTGCCTCACTGCCCCAGAGACCGGGGTTCCATCCTGACCATGGGGGAGAGAGAGAGAGTGTAAGTTACCTAAGTTACCTAAGTCAGATCTGGGAAGAAAAACATAAAAAGCTGGAGTAAGTCAGCGGGTCAGGCAGCATCTCTGGAGAAAAAGAATAGGTGGTGATTCGAATCGGAACCCTTCTTCAGACATCCTAATCGGAATTGAGTCTGAAGATGTTTCTCGTCCCGAAACACCACCTATTTTTCTCCAGAGATGCTGCTTGACTCGCTGAGTTACTCCAGCTTTTTGTGTCTGTCTTCGGTTTAAACCAGCATGTGCAGTTCACTCCTTACTCGGGTCTCTGGAGAACATTGATTGGTAGCGTTCCGGACCCTGCTTCGGAAAGGCATCGATCGCTGGTCGGCGAGGACTCCGAGCTGTATCTCTCAAAGAAGTACATGTGAAAAATTTCTCACGGACCATAAAAATGCGGGACCTTTCAGTAAAGTCCCTTTTAAAGATTATAGTTATTTTCTTAACATAACTCATGAATAAGTTGATGTCCATATGCGGATGCAAATCTTTATTTTTTAAATTCAATCCCACAGAAGACAATTTTTACTCACCTTCTGTCCCCTCTGTCCAGCTTCCGGGTTCACCGTTCGCAGGAGTTCCCACGGTACAGGCAAGAGTCAGTACGGATATCGCACTGGCCACTACGTTCATATAATGTTGCAATGCTCAACCACAAGTGTACAAGTCACTCTTGGAGAGATTCAAGCTTGCTTGAATTTTCTCCCGAGTCACCAAGTTACACGATCACCTGCCGTTAGCGCCACGGTGGTCCACGGTGGTCCACGAATGCCGTACTGTTATCGCACGAGGTTCCCACGATGGTAAACTCTGGTTAACTCTTGCGTCAAGTCGCCCCGTGAGAAAGGCCTATTACCACCTCAGGCGTGTGTCTTATTGTTAGCCTCTAGATGGTCACCTGACAGCCCAGACAGCATCTTTCCTCTTTAGCCACAGCCAGTGACTGCTCCGTTCGGCGGCATTGGCAAGTTCTTTTATTGCCCTCCCTGTGGAATGAATGAGAACTTCACAAAGTAATTACCCATATGGACTTATGCTATATGGAGGGGACTACCTACAGTATGTCTGGTGACTTTAGTTTGCGTCTATAGGGGATATAGAGTCACAGAGATCTACAAACTGGAAACAGGCCCTTTGGCCCTACTCATCCATGGTGACCCTTGTTAGTCCCTTGCCTATGCCTGGTGCATATCCCTTGTTAATGCTGATGGCGATTTCTCTAGATACTCCACCTTCACAACATTCAATATAAATCAATTGCCTTGAAGAAAGCCAAATGCCCTTTTCACGGAGCTAAGAGCAGGAACATCTTTAAAACATCACCGTTTAACCATATGAATATATATTGACTGAGCTTGATGATGTTATACCAATTTAGCATAACTAACAATGAAGCCCATTAGCTTCATTCTTATTTTGACAGTAATATCTAGGTCAATGATATTTGTTTGGGAATGAGTTTGTCTCAGCCCCTATCCTTTGGTTATCATTAGAGTTGCAGATTTTTGCCACTGGGGCTATTGCCCATTAACTTGAATATTCATTATTCTCAGTGATACAAATGATGTTTATTCATTGCTCCGCTGACATAAATGTTGCATTTTTAAACATAAAACGATTTCCATTTAATCCTCATGCTCATCTGAAGTTGCCTCTGCAAAGGTAATCATATTAAAAGGTTTAGGAGCTTCTACTCTGCCATTAAATTCTCATTTGTTAAAAGACACACTGGAATATTTGCTTGCAAAATCAAGTATGACCCATCGAGGCGGGCAAAGTAATTTTAACCGAGAAACTTGAAAAACATTAAATAAAACAGATCAATATCATTTTAAAATTCTATGGGTCCAAAAACATGGAGTAAATTGGCAATGTACTAGGTAAAGAGGCAAACTGGACAGAGTTTAAACATTTTATGTAGTGCTACGACCATTTTCATGTTGGCTTTTCTATTGAGGACAACTAAGGTATCCATCATGTTGAACATTTAGTAACTGTTATGAGATAGATGTCTTTACACAGAACAGTCACACAGTCTATGGTCCACATGATCATCTTCTTTGAATTCACCACCAGCAAACCAACTAGATATTAGAAACAAAGTAGAAATGCCGGAGTTGTCCAGCAGGTTGGGCAGCATTTGTGAAGAGAGAAGCATACCAAACGCTTCAGGTCGATGGCCTTTCATCAGAGTGGAGTTCTAAGGAATACTTCCAGTATTTTCTGTTCTTATTTCTGATTTCCAAAATCTATTGCACAGTATTTTAATTTTACGATCAGAAATTAGACAGAATCAGAATCAAAATCAGAATCAGAATCACACTAGTATGCAACATACGAGGAATTTCATTGGCCAGGTCAGTCATACAATTAAAATCAACAGATCACTCAAAAACACATTTTAACATGAACATCCACCACAGTGACTCCTACACATTCCTCACTGTGATGGAAGGCGAAATAAAGTTCAACTCCTTCCTCTAGTTCTTCCTCGGTCGTGGGCCTCGAGCCCCCGTTGGCGGGACAATCTTGACCAATTTTATATTCTTATTGAAGTTAAATGGAACAGATGAATATAATTTGTTCTACCGCACAGAACCAGGATTTAACTATCGATAGGAAACCTAATTCCCATAGTCAACAATGTGTACATATCGAACAGGATTGATGGAGGCAGGAATTACTGAAAACAACCAATGAACAGATCAGTTAGGGGTAGGAGTTGTCTCACCAGTCGAGCATACTCACTATTCAATAAGATCCAATAAGATTCAATAAGATTCATTCGTCTGATTGTAACCTCCACATTCTTACCTATCCCTAGTAAACTCCTTCCTTATCAAACATCTACCTAACTCTTCATTAATGATTCTGCTTTCACCACCATTTGAGGAAGAAAATTCAAATTTACATGAGCAACTGAGAAAAACATTTCATCTTAACATCTTAATGTACAATCCTTTATTTTTAAAGTCTGATCCTTTGTCTTAGCTTTCCCACTTGACAGAGGATGCCATCTTTACCACGCTGCACACAGTACTCACGCATCTGGAAAACACGAACACATACGCCAGAATCCTGTACATTGACTTCAGCTCAGCGTTTAACACCATCATCCCACAGAGACTTGTGGAGAAACTAACCCTGCTGGGCCTCAACATCACCCTGTGTCACTGGATCTTGGACTTTCTGACAGAGAGACCACAGTCAGTCCGTGTTGGCAAGAACACTTCAGGCTCGATCACGCTGAGCACCGGCTCCCCTCAAGGCTGTGTGCTCAGCCCGCTGTTGTTCACGCTGCTCACACATGACTGTGCTGCCAGATTCAGGGACAATAAGATCATAAAATTCACAGATGACACAACAGTGGTGGGACTCATCAGCGGAGATGACGAAATCAATGTACAGGGAGGAAGTAAAACAACTAATGGACTGGTGCGGCAAAAATAATCTAGAATGAAATGTCGACAAAACGAAGGAGAAGGTTGTCGACTTCAGGAGGGCGCAGCCAAAGCATACACCCCTCAACATCAGTGGCACTGCAGTGGAGAGAGTGGAGAGCATAAAGTTCCTCGGTGTGCAAATTACAGACAGCCTCACCTGGTCCAGGAACACCACTGGGATTGTCAAACAGGCCCATCAGCGACTGCACTTCCTGAGGAAACTAAAACAGGCCTCACTCCCCACCAACATCCTCAGGACTTTCTACAGGGGTATGGTGGAGTCTATACTCACGTACTGCATAAATACGTGGTACTCCACCTGCAACAGGAAGGCTCAGACAGGAAGGCTCTGCAGAGGGTAGTGAGGGGCGCAGAGAGGATCATTGGCGTCTCCCTACCCTCGGTACAAGAACTGTTCCAGAGCCGCTGTCTGAAAAAAGCTCAGAGAATTGCTAAGGCCAAACTGCACCCCCTCCACATACACCTGGATCTCCTGCCATCAGGCAAGAGATATCAAAGCATCAAAGCCCAGACTACAAGACTGCTAAACAGCTTCCTACCACAGGCTGTGAGGCTGCTAAACAGTCACTCTGCACTCACAGTCACTTGATTCTGCAGCTGGCACGGACACTTTAATAACTGGCACTGGCCACTCAAATCAGCTGCCCCGGACATTTTTATGATTGGTTTATTATATTTAAAGTTGTGTTTTACCTGCTTTTAACTATTTATTTATACTGTTCCATCAGGGACTGGATTGTTTTTAGTGTTATTATGTGTGAAACGTTTTAAATTTCATGTGCGACGCTCTGCTATTCCCTGGGAAACGTCTTTTCATTTTGCACTATACAACTGTTGCTTGCAAGATGACAATAAATGTTGATTGATTGATTGATTGATTGATTGATTGATTGATTGATTGATTGATTGATTGAAATAATAATGTTCTCCCTGCCCTGTCCCACTGTACGAGTTCATTCAAGAGTTCTCCCGAGTTTGCCCTGATTCGAACTCGGAGATTTACTGAAATGGCCGCTCGTAGGTACTCGGGGCTCTCGTGGACATTTTTCAACATGTTGAAAAATCATCACGAGTCTTCCCGAGCTTACTGCGTTTCCCGAGTACCTGCCGTTAGCGTTACGAACCGCTAAGAGACGTCCCCGAGCACCGACGTACTCACTACGTACACTCTACGTGCTTACCACGAGTTTGATTTTTTTTAAAACTCGGGACAGCTCTTGAATTAACTCATACAGTGGGACAGGGCTTTTAAGTTCATACAAATTTTACTGAAAATAATCCACAGGTCTGCCAGCATCTGTGGAAAGATATACTATTAATATTTCAGATCTAGGATCCTTCATTAAAACTAATTCTTATGAAGTGCCCCGGACCTGAACTGCTAATTGTTTCTCTTTAGGCTGTTAGGGTCAATAACCTCACCTCCTCCACTATAACACTGAACACCGGAGTGCCACAGGGCTGTGTGCTCAGCCCTCTCCTCTACTCCCTCTTCACCCACGACTGCATCCCAAAGTACGGATTCAACGCCATTATTAATTTTGCTGACGATACCACGGTAGTAGGACTGATCAGCGACAACGATGAGTCAGCCTACAGGGATGAGATCCAGCACCTGACGGCCTGGTGTGCCAACAATAACCTCGTCCTCAACTCCAAGAAGACGAAGGAGATTATTGTTGACTTCAGGCAGACCAGAGGAGGCAGTTATACCCCCATCCATATAAACAGGACTGAGGTGGAGCGCGTCTCCAGCTATAAATTCCTCGGAGTACATATCTCGGAGGATTTGTCCTGGTCCCTCAACATCTCCAAGCTGATCAAAAAGGTACAGCAGCGCCGTTACTTCCTGAGGAGGCTCAAGAAAGCCCACCTGTCCCCCCGGATCCTGACCAACTTTTACGGCTGTACCATAGAGAGTATCCTGACCACCTGCTTCACGGTATGGTACAGCAGCTGCACTGCTGCGGACAGGAAGGCACTACAACGGGTGGTGAAAACCGCGCAGCACATCATCGGTGCCCCGCTCCCTGCCATGGATGCCCTCCACCGAAAACGGTGTCTGAGACGGGCTGGGAAGATCATCAAAGACCCCTCACACCCCAACCATGGACTGTTTGCCCTCCTCCCATCAGGGAGGCGGTACAGGAGCCTCGGGTTACGTACTAGTAGGATGAGGAACAGCTTCTACAACAATACAATCACATTGCTGAACTCGGAGTCCCGCCGATAGATTTCTCCGGTCCCTCCGTCCCCATTGTTTAATTATTCTGTATTTCTTGATTATTCTGTATCTTCTCTCTTTCTATTTTTTTTATTTCTTTATGCACAACTACTACGGACTGACGCAAAACTTCCTTGTACTCATACTTGTATTTGTGCGATGACATTAAAGTTGAATTGAATTGAATTGAATTGAATTGAATTTCCACAAACACCCCCATAATTTTCTGTTTTTATTTCAAATTTCCAGCATTTGTAGTTTTTAAAAAAACTTTTTTCTCCCAGATTCAGCCTATAAGACCCCTCGGGTTCAAAAGTGTTTCAAACATTCGAACACATAATATTCATCTCCGTAGTACAGCACATGAACAGGCTCTTCAACCCACAATGTCCGTGCTGTACATGATGCTGACCAAATTCTATCTGCTTGTGCATACTACATATTCCTCAATTTCCTGCATACCTATTTGCTTAATCAAAAATCTCTTAAATACCTCAATTGTATCCACCTCAAACATCGTCTCCAGCAGCTTGTTCCAAGCACTCACCTCTGTGTAGAAAGCCTGACCTCCACATCTCCTGTAACCTTTGCCCCTCCCATCTTAAAGCTCTGCCTTCCAGTATTTGATTTATGCATCCGAGGAAGAAGGTTCTGGCCGATTACCCTATCTATGCCTCTCATAATTTTATAGAAGTAGTTCAGCGATAATTGATTGCAAAGAACAATGGGATTTTTCAGTACATTTGAGAATCAGGACTTCCCACAAGGGCTGAGACCTAATGCAGTATTTCAGCTGTCAATTGTAGCAGTTTCCATCCATGGCTGGAAAGTGAGATCTGACAGTATTGTTATGGTTATGCAGTGGATGTAATGAATATGAGGGTGACAGAATGGCATAGCTGGTGGAGCTACAGCCACAGTGAACCAGATTCAGGTTTAATCCTGACCTCAGGTGCTTTCCATGTGGATTTTGCATGCTGTCCATGTGACTGCATAAGTATCCTCCAAGTACTTTGGTTTCTTCCCAGTCGGAAAGGCATGTGGGTAGGCAGGTGGGTTAATTGGCCACTAAATACCCCTTGTGTGTAGGTGTTTGTTAGAATGCAAGTCAATGAGAATGAGTGGAGAATTAAAAAATAAATGATTGTAGTATGAGGTTAAATGGGGGGAGGGTGAGTTGATGGTCAGCATGGACTCAGTGGACCGTTAGCAGTCTGTATCTCTCTAAAATACTACAATGGGTATTCAATGTCATCATCTATGCCATACCTATCTGGCGTTCTTCATGCCGTTACCTTTTTATAGTACGTTGGCTATGGCTCCAAACAAACCTAAGCAAGGTAATCACATTGCACCTTTCATTCAGTGCCACATTTATTGCCAGAATTTGCTGGGTTTGAGTGAATAAACAATTAATTCAAAATGTTTATTCTTATCTTTTGGCAAGAAAATTAGAACTATGTAACCAATGGGGATAAGCTCTGTCTTTTTATGCTGGCAATTAAAATCACGCTCAGTTGATTCTGCTGTTTCTGCTATCAATTCTCTTGGACATGAAATGTCTCTGAGCCACTCTAACTGATGTTTAGTTTCCAAAGAACTTTGCTCTGCACAAGAGATTTTGTCCAAGTGCCTCTGGCAGAGCATCTGTTATTGAATCCCTCTGGACGATGATTGGCCATTTCCCCTCACAAAGGATTTCTGTAAAATTGAAATAAATCTCTGGTATATTTTCACCCAGCGCGTTTACACACAACTCACCACAATCATGATTAAGGTTAAACTCCAAAACAAATCAAGTAAACATTTGTTACCTTCTTCTGCCTATATTCAGGAAAAGTTTGGCATCTAAGGACCATGAATGCTTTAACAGATGTTCCTTCAAGACCTAACATTTCTGCTCCAAATGTTTCGGCTCAAGCCCTTAAGCTTGTCCCCATGGTAAACCTTTTATGAATTCCTAAACATCATTTCTTTTCAAATTCCAGGTTTGAAATTTTAAACATTCCTTCTTTGCCCTTCACAAAGCCTCTGGTCAACTTAATTTTCAGTATTTTAGATGGCTTTCTTGAGTCAGCCATTGTCTCTTTTTAATTGGAAAGTCATTGCCTTAGGAAGTACATTTTTAAAAACTAAAGTTTAAACCAAGTTGAAATATTTAGGTATATTTAGACTTCAGACTTTAGAGATACAGCGTGGAATCAAGGTCGCAGCCCATCGGATCCACGCCATCAGATATCCCTGTACACTAACACTATCCTACACACTAGGGACAATTTTACAATATTACCGAATCCAATTAATCTACAACCCTGCCAGTGTGGGAATAACCAGAGCACCAAGAGAAAACCCTTGCAGTCACAGGGTGAACGTACAAATGCCATATAGAGAGTACCCATACACAGGATCAAACCTAGGTCTCTGGTACAGTAAGGCAGCAACTCTACTGCAGCGGCACTGTGCAGCCCGAAGGCACTATAGCCCTATGAGCTATGGAAGTATAGTTCTTTCGTCATTTATTGTCAGAATTCTATTTATTGACACCCTTCTGTGATCTCGACCACTAATCCAAATATATGAGTTCAAATGTCAATATAACAGTTAAAGACATCAATTAGAGTAACTAAATAAATCTGGACTTTAAAAAAAAAGACCAAGACAGATTAGATTTTGATTTTTAGATTTGGATTGTCGCACAAATTCCTTGAGTTAATCGTTGTGTTTTAGGGAAGGATAGAGGCTTCCTTAACCGTGATTCCAAATAGGCCAATGCAAAACCTCTTTCTTAGCCTGGGGGTAGTTGAATTGAATTGAATTGAGTTGAATTGAATTGAATTGAATACATTTTATTAGCCAAATAAGCATACATACAAGGAATTTCCCTTGGTGCTTTCCTCACAAGTAACACCATGATACACAGTAGACAATTAAAAATAAAACATTATAATTTAAATATGTGAAGAATGAAATATAATATCAGAGCTAAAGGAGGCTACAGACTTTTGGCTGTTGAGTAGAGCTATTGCTCGTGGGAAAAAAGCTGTTTTTATGTCTGGATGGTGGTGGCTTTGACAGTCTGGAGTCGCCTGCCAGAGGGAAGTGTTTCAAAGAGTTTGTGGCCAGGGTGAGAGGGGTCAGAGATGATCTAACCCGTTCTCTTCCATCATTGCCTGTGGCAGATTGTGTTTTCTCAGCTGCCGCCGGATATACATCCTCTGTTGTGCCTTTTTGACTGTGGAGTTGATGGTGGCTCCACCATTTAAGGTCCCTAGAGATGATGGGTCTAAGGAACAAATTACTCCACAGATGCGTCTGTGGTGTTGTTGATGGTGAGTGGGGGGAGGGGATGGGGAGCTCTCCTAAATTCTACAATCAATTCCCCTGTGTTAAGAACTTTGAGCTCCAGGTTGTTGCGATGGCACCAGGACACCAGCTGTGTCACTAGCTAGGCAGATTCCCCCCCCATCCTGGACGAGTCCAATTAGGGTTGTGTTGTCCGCAAACTCGAGAAGCTTGACAGAGGAGTCTGTGGAGGTGCATTCGTTGATGTAGAGAGAGTAGAGGAGAGGGGAGAGTATGCAGCCTTGCGGTGCTCCTATTCTGAGGGTCAGCGGGTCGAGCCTCACATGCTGCTTCCTGTCTGTCAGGAAGTTGATAATTCACTGACAAAGGGGTTCAGGCACAGTCAACTGGGAGAGTTTGGAGTGTAGTAGCTGTGGCACAATGGTGTTGAATGCAGAGCTAAAATCCACAAACAAAATCATCGCATAGGTCCCCTGGCGGTCTAGGTGCTGGAGGATGAAGTGTAGGCCTAGGTTGACTACATCATCCACTGATCTATTTGCCCGGTATGCAAACTGCAGAGGGTCCAGCAGGGGGTTTGTAATATTTTTCAGGTGGGCCAGCACAAGTCTTTCAAGGGTCTTCAAGATTACAGAGGTCAGGGCGACGGGCCTGTGGTCATTAAGACCAGTAATCCTTGGCATTTTGGGTACAGGGACAATAGTGGAGACTTGGAAGCAGGCAGGGTCGGTGCAGGTTTGTAGAGATTGGTTGAAAATGTTTGTGTGGGCTAGTGCCAGTTGTTCAGCAAAGAGCTTGAGGGTAGAGGAGGGAACATTGTCTGGTTCTGGAGATTCCCGGCTCTTCTGTCTCCTGGATAGCTTTTCCACCTTCTCAGTTGCTATTGTTAGTGATGGAGAAGTGGCCAGACTGATATTGGGCATCATGGAGGGGGTGGGTAGTGGACGAGGGCTCAGTCTTTACAGACTGGAGTCAGGCTGTAAGTAGAGGTGAAGTGGTGAATGGGGAGGAGTGGTTTGGAGAGGGCAGGAGGGGGTACCAAAGTCAAAGTCAATCAAATTAATTTGTCACATACACCAACCAGGGTACAGTGAAATTAATTTGCCAGCAGCGATACAGTTGAAAAAAAGAACACACAATACACAATAGAATTTAACACAAACATCCACCAGCATTCTTCACTGTGGTGGAAGGCAACAAAGTTCAGTCAGTCCTCCTCCCTTGTTCATCCATGGTCGGGGCCATGAACCCTCCTTAGTCGCCGCTACAGACGGCCAGATGAACAGGCCCTCTCATCGGGATGATCAAAACTCCGACGTTGGGACGGTCGAATTGGCCAATTTCCAACCGGAGACTGCGGCTTCAGGATGTTATAGGCCGCAGGCCAGCAGTCGGAGCTCATCTCCGGTGATCCTCAGCAAGGGATCCCAGACTCCGGATGATAAGTCCACGCCCTGCCGCGGCTAGAAGCTCCACAGACCACAGCCCCATGATGCCAAAGTCACCAGGCCAGCGATCGGAGTGCTCCTTTCTGGCGACCCCCGGCAAGGGTTCGTCCCCGCTCCACAATGGAAATGTCAACGCTGCGCCCGCTGCTGAAGCACCAGGCCCGACTCCGGGAAAGGCCGCTCCAATCCAAGCTGTTAGGCTGCGAGAGGGGAGGCGGAGAAGCAACCTGGAAAAAGTCGCCTCTCCTTCGAGGAAGCGACTGAAATACGGTTTCCCCCTTTCCCCCCACACCAACTCCAAAAAAGACACACCGAGAGACACAAAAACAAACATTTGGACATACCAAAAAAATAAAATAAAGTTGAAATAACGAACACGCTGCTGGCAGGGCAGCCGACTCGCAGCGCCCCCAACCAAGAAGATCAATAAATGCTGCTATTGCCCTCATTGCTTCAATTATTATTTAAACATTAAGTATAATAGTATTTAACTGCCCATGAAGGGTTTCAACATCTCCTGCTATTTGGGTGTTTCAAACTGGAAGAAAGAAATACTTACAGAACAAACCAGAATTTCCTTCCTTCTTTGATAATGATCCAAATTGAACCTTGCTTTCTTTATTCACATCCTGGGATTAATTCTCTCTGGGACAAGTAGGTGGTTTATATTCTTTACAGGAATATTTCCATAGTTGCCAACTGCCTGGTGGGTATGTGGTTCTGTGAATATAGATATTTAGTATTTGCACCAAGAGATTGTTCACAAATTGATACAGAGCCTTGCAAGAAGCTGCCCCCCATGGAAGGTGGCAGTTTCATTTTCAATCACACAAATAAATACGCTTAAAATGTTAAGCATCTGTACAACATACGTCCTGGGGAGGATATCACAAGAAAGGCTGATGGAGGTAACAAACTTGATGCAGTCAACCTGAATTTCATCAATTTTAAATTATGTTTTGGTCGAAAATGTAACAGGAGATCAAGGGAGCGGGGCAAAGTCAAATCCAAAATTGGCTCACAGGCAGAAAACAAAAGGTAATTATTCAAGTATCTATCAGTGAGTGGAAGATAGTTTGCCACGGAATTTTGCAGGTTTTAGTGCTGGGTCCCTGACTTTCATTGGCGTTTACCTGGATTTAAATGCAGAGCCATTATGAAGAAGTCTGTGAATTCCATAAATGTTATTGCATGTTTAAGAATGAGGAAGATCAAAATAAAGCATGCATTGGAGATATCATGCGCTGATCAATAGGGAAATCCAGGACAGCTAATATGAAAGTCATGGGCTGAATGACCTCCTTCACTCTCATAGATTGTTGTGGCTCAAGGCACTGATGGATTTTTATATTGTTCCTTGAATATATCAGCAGTTGTATTTCACCTTTCATTTTTAAAGCATGTTTATTATTTGGTGAATTTAACTTGGATATATGAATGAATGAATGAATGAATGAATGCATGCATGAATGAATGAATGCTTGAATGAATTAATTAATTAATTAATTAATTAATTAATTAATGATTGATTGAATGAATGAATAAGTTTATTGGCCAAGTATTTAGGAATTTGCCTTGGTGCTCCGCCCGCAAGTGACAACACGACATACATTGACAGGAATGACACATAATACATTAAACATTAATAACAAAACATTATTGATTAAACGAGTGAATTAAATAAAATACCAGAGCAAATTGCTTGTAAACTGAAAATAGTTTGCAATGCCCATGATAGCAAGTCAGATTAATGTTTAAAATTAGCTTGAGGTGAAAACCACTATTTAAATGTAGTGGTGAAGGTCACCAGATGAATTGCTAAAATAAAGGAGGAAGGGAAGGAAGCTTAGAGTACAGGAGACCTGGGGGATGTGCCTCTTGAAAACAGGTTCACCCACTTGGAAGGTGTCGGAACTAAAGACACTGCCATTTTGAGTGGCGGACAGGTCTCTGAGTCAAAACGTGGCACTGAAGCAAAGCCAAAGAGACAGGCGTCAGGCAGAGCCTTGGGAGTCGGGGACTCCATAGTGAGAGGGACAGACAGGGGGTTCTGCGGCAACAGGCGGGATTCAAGGATGGTGTGTTGCCTCCCTGGTGCCAGGATTCAGGACGTCATGAACCGATTGCAGGGCATCCTCAAGGGTGAACGTGAGCAGCCAGAGGTGGTAGTGCATGTCATCACAAATGACGTCAGGAAGAAGAGGAAAGAGATTCTGTAGCCTGACTTTAGAGAGCTCGGAAGAAGGCTGAAAAGCAGGGCCTCCAGGGTGGTTATCTCCAATTTGCTTCCAGTTCCTCGTGCTGGTGAGGCCAGGAACAGGGAGATAGGGGATCTGAATGTGTGGCTGAGGAACTGGTGCAGGGGGCAGAGATTTAGATTCTTAGACCACTGGGATCTGTTTTGGGGTAAGGGTGAATTGTACAAAAGGGACGGGTTGCACCTTAACAGGCAGGAGACCAGCATTCTGGCAGGCAGGTTTGCCACTGCTGCACGGGTGGGTTTAAACTAAATAGTGGGGGGAGGGGACAAATTGGAAATACAAGGATGGAGTTAAAGGGAAATGGAGGAAAAGTTAAGAAAATCACCAGAATTAACAGGTCAGAAAGCTCACAAAGGAATAGGAGATTATGGCCAAGTGAAATAGGAATCGATGTGAAAGGTGAGATGAGCAATGGATTATAAGTATTGTATATGAATGCACGAATTATAAGAAGTAAAGTGGATGAGCTTGAGGCTCAGTTAGAAATAGGTAGATATGACATTGTGGAGATTACTGAGACGTGGCTGCAGGAGGATTGGGACTGAGAACTGAACATTCAGGGTTATACGTCCAATAGAAAGGACAGGCAGGTGGTCAGAAGAGGTGGGGTAGCTCTGTTGATGAGGGATGAAATTCAGTCCCTTGCGAGGGGTGACATAGGGACTGACGATGTAGAGTCGCTGTGGATAGAATTGAGGAATTGTAATGGAAGATAAAGTAAAGATAATGGAAGTTATCTACAGACCTGCGTACAGTAGCCTGGATATAGTTATACTTGGCATGTAACAAAGGTAATGCCACTATGGTTATGGAAGATTTCAATATGCAGGTAGACTGGGTAAAGTCCCTGTCCCACGATGCGAATTTACCCAAGAGCTCTCCAGAGTTTAAAAAAAAAAATCAAACTCGTGGTAAGTACGTAGAATGTACGTAGCGGGTACGTCGGAGCTCGTGGATGTGTCTCGTAGCAGCTCGTAACGCTAACGTCAGGTACTCGGGAAATGCGGTAACTCATGAAGTTTTTTCAACTGTGAAAAATGTCCAAGAGTAAAAAAATACTCGTGATGAAGTACCACGAGTTTGATTTTCTTAAAACTCGGGAGAGCTCTTGGGTAAATTTGCATCGTTGGACAGGGGCTTAAATCAGGTTGGTTCTGGTCCCCAAGAAAGGGAGTTTGTCGAGTGCCTCCAAGATGGATTCTAGGAGCAGCTTGTACTGGAGCCTACCAGAGAGAAGGCAATTCTGGATTTAGTGTTGTCTAATGAACCGGATTTAATAAGAAAACTCAAGGTAAAGGGACTGCTAGGTGGCAGTGATCATAATATGATAAGTTTTAAGCTACAATTTGAGAGGGAGAAGGTAAAACCAGAAGTGTCAGTGTTGCTGTTGAACAAAGGGAACTATGAAGGCATGAGAGGGGAGCTGGCCAAGGTCGGCTGGAAAAGGATCCTAGCAGGAGTGATGGTAGAACAGCAATGGCTGGAATTTCTGGGCATAATCCAGAAGATGCAGGATCATTTTATTCCAAAGAGGAAGAAAGATTCTAAGGGGAGTAAGAGGCAACCGTGGCTGACAAGGGAAGTTAGGGATGGAATATAACTAAAAGAAAAGGTGTATACCACAGCAAAGAATAGCGGGAGGCCAGAGGATTGGGAAACTTTCAAAGGGCAACAGAATGTAACAAAATGGGCAATACAGGATGAAAAGATGAAATATGAGGGTATGCCGGCCAAGAATATAAAGAAGGACAGTAAAAGCTTCTTTAGGTATGTTAAGAGAAAAAGATTAGCAAAGACAAATGTGGGTCCATTGAAGGCAGAAACAGGTGAAATTATTATGGGGTACAAGGAAATGGCAGAAGAGTTGATCAGGTACTTTGGTTCTGTCTTCACTAAGGAATGTCTTCAAACAATCTCCCAGATGTACTAGAGGACAGAGGATCTAGTGAGACAGAGGAACTGAAAGAAATTTGCATTCGGCGAGAAATAGTATTGGGTAGACTGATCAGACCACGACTGATAAATCCACAGGGCCTGATGGTCTGCATCCCAGGGTATAACCATAACCATATAACAATTACAGCACGGAAACAGGCCATCTCGACCCTTCTAGTCCGTGCCGGACACATAATCTCCCCATGTCCCATATACCTGCGCTCAGACCATAACCCTCCATTCCTTTCCTGTCCATATAACTTTCCAATTTATTTTTAAATGATAAAAACGAACCTGCCTCCACCACCTTCACTGGAAGCTCATTCCACACAGCCACCACTCTCTGAGTAAAGAAGTTCCCCCTTGTGTTACCCCTAAACTTCAGTCCCTTAATTCTCATGTCATGTCCCCTTGTTTGAATCTTCCCTACTCTCAGTGGGAAAAGCTTTTCCACGTCAACTCTGTCTATCCCTCTCATCATTTTAAAAACCTCTATCAAGTCCCCCCTTAACCTTCTGCGCTCCAAAGAATAAAGACCTAACTTGTTCAACCTTTCTCTGTAACTTAGTTGCTGAAACCCAGGCAACATTCTAGTAAATCTCCTCTGTACTCTCTCTATTTTGTTGACATCCTTCCTATAATTAGGCGACCAAAATTGTACACCATAGTCCAGAATTGGCCTCACCAATGCCTTGTACAATTTTAACATTACATCCCAACTTCTATACTCAATGCTCTGATTTATAAAGGCCAGCACACCAAAAGCTTTCTTTACCACCCTATCTACATGAGATTCCACTTTCAGGAACTATGCACAGTTATTCCCAGATCCCTCTGTTCACCTGCATTCTTCAATTCCCTACCATTTACCATGTACGTCCAAGGAGGTACTCAAGGAGGTAGCTCTAGAAATCGTGGACGCATTGGTGATCATTTTTCAATGCTCTATAGATTCGGGATCAGTTCTTGTGGATTGAAGGGGAGCTAATGTTATCCCACTTTTCAATTGATACAAATACATTGATAGATGCTCCTGAACACATCATCAGTGATGTAACCTGGGGTCATTGGGTGTTTCGAGTCTTTCAACATCAGACACCCTCACCCAGGTGACCCGGCCGTGGTTGACCAGACTACGACTTATGTTCAGGTGGCATTCGCTCCTCCCCATGGACCTCCTCTCCTGACCCAGAGCCATCTCAAGGCTTTCTCCGCTGCCTCTGTGGTGTTCTGGATGGCCTTTCTCCTTGCCACTTCGTTTATGCCCAGTGCACTCAAGGCTTTGTAGACCAATTGCCCTGCAAAACCTCTGCAGCCAACCTCGATGGGCATACACCTTGCCTTCCAGCCCTGCTTGTGGCAGTCTATGACCAGCTCATCATACTTGGCCATCTTCCTCTCGTGGGCCTCCTCCAGACGGTCCTCCCACGGCACTGTCAGTTCCAACAAGACGATGTTTTTGGTCGCCTCTGAGACCAGGAGGATATCTGGCCTCAGGGTGGTCGTAGCAATGTGCCGTGGGAACTTCAGCTGTTTCACCAGGTCTACGGAAAGCTGCCAGTCCTGCGCAGTCGCCAGGATTCCTGACAGATTCCTGGCTGCTGTGGTTCTTGGCAGCTGCACTCCGACCTTCACGAAGGTGATCATCTGGGTGGTGGGGCGTTCTCGTCTACAGCTGCTGATTCCCATGCTGATGGCTTCTGCAATGGGTTTGAGAACCTGGTCGTGATGCCATGTGTACCGGCCCTGCCCAAGAGCCTTTGGGCAACAGCTCAGGATGTGTTCCAACGTCCCCTTGCCTGAGCATTGCGGGCAATCTGGAGATTCCGCTTAGCCCCAGATGAAGAGGTTCGATGGGCTGGGCAGGGCATCATACACTGCCTGGACCAGGAACTTGATGCGCTGTGGTTCAGCCTGCCAGAGCTCAGTCCATGTGACTTTTCGGTCCATGGCCTGCTCCCACCTTGTCAAGGCCCCCTGCTGCCTCAAGCCAACCGCTCTAGTAGACCTCTCCTCCTCCACCACTGCCCTCACTTCCTCCTGGACCAGCTTGCACCTCTCCTTCCCCTTGGCCTTGTCAAACTGGGGAGATGGGAAGATTCCCAGGCCAGCTCTTCCCCAAGTCACTGCTCCCACCAGGACTCTGTGGCGTATTCGCCGGCTCTCCACTTCCTCGCAGTTTTCACCTCCACCCCTGCCTGAGCCACCTTGGGGTCGCTGGCGTCCCTGTACAGCATCACCTCTCTGGCCCGAATCACCTTAAACTCCTCCACCAGGGACTTCAGGTGCAGCTGGAGCTTGGTGTTATTTCCGTAAAGGGCGATGCTGCTAAGGCTCCTGGGCAGTCCCAGCCACCTTCTGAGAAAGCTGCTGACTTTCCTCTCCAATCTCTCTATGATGGATATTGGGACTTCGTAGACAAGCAGTGGCCAGAGTATCCTTGGCAGGATACCATGCTGGTAAATCCATGCCTTGAACTTGCCGGGAAGCCCCGGTCCACTGCTCTCAACCAACTCTCCAGCTCCTGACAGGTTGCCTGGACAGATGCTGTATCCTTCAGGCTGCTGTTAAACACCTTGCCAAGACTCTTCACTGGCCTTTTGGGGACAGTTGGGATTGGTGTCCCTTCGATGTTGAAGCGGAACCTGTCCATGACTTTGCCCTTCTTCAGCACCAGTGACCTTGATTTTCCTGGCTTAAACCTCATCCTTGCCCATCCAATCAGTTTCTCCAACCCCTGCAGGATCCACCTGCCTCCTGGCACTGACTCAGTGGTGACAGTCAGGTCGTCCATGAAGGCTCTGATTGGTGGTTGGCGCATTCTTGACTTGGTCTGAGGGCCCCGGCATTCTGGCTCAGCAGACTTGACGATCATGTTCATCGCCAAGGCAAAAAGGATCACAGAGATGGTACAGACTGTGATGATCCCAACCTCCAGTCTGTGCCACTCTGATGTTACTGACCCTGATGAGACTCTCATGCTGAATTGGTTGTAATAGTCCAGGATGAGATCTGCCACTTGGCCTGGCACATGATGCTTGGACATGACTGTCTGGATCAGAGAGAAAACGCCTGGAGCGAGAGAGAAAATGGGGAAACGGGGAATTATAGACCAGTTAGCCTGACATCGGTGGTGGGAAAGATGCTGGAGTCAATTATTAAAGAAGTAATAACGGCACATTTGTATAGCAGTAAAAGGATTGGTCCAAGTCAGGATGGATTTATGAAGGATTTATAATTCCGCTTGACTAATCTTCTAGAATTCTTTGTGACAAGTAAATGGATCTGGTCTTGATGAGGTCCCACACAGGAGATTAGTGGGCAAAATTTGAACACATGGTATTGGGGGTAGGGTATTGACATGGCTAGAGAATTAGTTGGCAGACAAGAAACAAAGAGTAGGAATAAACAAGTCCTTGTCACAATGGCAGGCAGTGGCGAATGGAGTGCCGCAGGGTTCGGTGCTGGGTCCGCAACTATTTACAATATACATTAATGATTTAGAAGATGGGATTAAAAGTCACACTAGCAAATTTGCAGATGACACAAAGCTGGGTGGCCGTGTGAACTGCGAAGAGGATGCTAGGAGGTTGCAGGGTGACTTGGACAGGTTGAGTGAGTGGGCAGATTTATGGCAGATGTAATATAATGCAAATAAATGTGAGGTTATCCACTTTGGCGGCACAAGCAAGGAGGCAGATTATTATCTCAATGGTGTCAGATTAGGAAAAAGGGAAGTGCAGCGAGACCTGGGTGTCCTTGTACACCAGTCACTGAAAGTAAACATGCAGATATAGCAGGCAGTGAAGAAAGCAAATGGCATGTTGGCCTTGATAACGGGAGGATTTGAGTATAGAAGTAAAGACGTCCTTCTGCAGTTGTACAGGGCCCTGGTGAGGCCACATCTGGAGTATTGTAGTCCAATCTTGAGGAAAGATTGGAAAGACTGAGCTCGTATTCACTGGAATTTAGAAGGAATTTAGTATCTCATTGAAACTTATAAAATTATAAAAGGACTGGACATGCTATATGCACGAAAAATGTTCCCAATGTTGAGGGGATCTAGAACCAGGGACCACAGCCTAAAAATAAAAGGAAGGCCATTTAAAACTGAGATGAGATAAAAGTTTTTCACCCAGAGAATTGTGAATTTGTGGAATTCTCTGCCTGGAGGCAGTAGAGGCCAATTCACTGGATGAATTTAAAAGCGAGTTAGATAGAACTCTAGGAGCTAGCAGAATCAAGGGATATTGGGTGAAGGCAGGCACGAGTTATTGATTGTGGATGATCTGCCATGATCACAATGAATGGCAGTGCAGGCTTGAAGGGCCAAATGTATTCCTCCTGCAACTATTTTCTATGTTTCTATTTTCTAAAGACAAATCTTGGATTTAGTTATCCTCTTTCACACCCTTAAGATGTTCAAAGTGATTCAGGGCCAGGAAGAATTAATACACTGGGTCAGATTGCATTGGTGGCTTGCCAATTGTTCCATTAACGTATTACTGAGTCTAGCAGTATTTTGTAAAATGCCGAGCTGGAGGAAAGGATACATCTTGTATATGGTCCACTCAGCTTTAAGGCACCCACAGCTAGAACGCCAAGCCTAGCACCATTCATTTCAGTTGCGTTTGCCAACCTTCAATACAAAGCTGGAGCCACAAGGAACTGCAGATGCTGGAATCTTCAGTAAAACACAAAGTGTTGGAGGAACTCAGCGGGTCAGACTGCATCTGCGGAATGAATGGACAGGCAATGTTTCAGCTTGGGACACTTCTTCAGACTACAATGCAAAGTGAATCCCTTTTCAACTTTAATTAATATGAACATCTTTTGTTTACTGTGGTTTTAAGTGATTTTTAAAAAATGTTTTAAATTGTTTAAATGTACTTTGACTATTTCTAGGTGGCCCTCATCCTCGGGTACATTTAGGAATAACAGATAAGGACACTGGTAGCAGCAGGCCACAGGACAGTGCTCTTGCATGTCTTCAGTTTTTACCATCTCAAGACCACACCACCTTGCAGCAGCAACACCAGAGGGATGTTAAGTGCCACACGATTACAGAAGGTCAGTGCAACCACAGGGATGGAGTGGGGTAGGAGAGTGACACCGATACATAGACTGTGCCGCTACAATCTGGCCAATTGCCATTCACAACCTGTGAATGTGTTGCAGGTCAGTCTGCCTAAAAAATATTTTGTAAATATGGTGAAATCCTTTTCCTCTGATGAAGTTGTGGGTCTGAAATGCTCTCAGATCTGGCCATTCTGCTGAGTATCGGCAGCAACTCCTTCTCAATGAAGGCTTGCTCACCTTTTGTGTCCTCGCTGCCATGAAATGCAGGGTTCATGACATGCTGGAGTGAGACGTTGCCGCATCTACTCCACCTCTGGACTCAACCCTGAGCCCAGCAGGAAAACATGGGCTTCTTTGCACCCAAAACACCTTTTATTTTAGGTGAAATAATCCAACAATGCTTAAACTCTGAAATGAACACAGAAAATACTACACACATGGATAGGAAAGATTTAGAGGGATATGGGCCAAACACCAGTAAATGGGATTGGTTTAGATGGGGCACCCTGGTCGCATGGACAAGTTGGACCGAAGGACATGTTTCCATGATGGATGACTTTGACTACAAGACTCTACTCAGTAAATCATTCAGCATCCATAAGGAGACAAACAGTTTTAACATATCAGATGGTAGACAAAAATGCTGGAAAAACTCAGCGGGTGAGGCAGCATCTATGGAGCGAAGGAAATAGGCAACGTTTCGGGTCGAGACTCCTCTTCAGACTGATACAGGGTGGGTGGGGGGAGGGAGGGATGGGAAGAAGAATGGAAGAGGTGGAGACAGTGGGCTGAGGGAGAGCTGAGAAGGGGAGGAGAAATTAGGGACTACCTGAAATTAGAGAAGTCAATGTTCATATCGCTGCGGTGCAAACTGCCCAAGCGAAATGTGAAGTGCTGCTCCTCCAATTTACGGTGGTCCTCACTCTGGCCATGGAGGAGGCCCAGGACAGAAAGGCCGGATTCGGAATGGGAGGGAGAGTTGAAGTGCTGAGCCACCGGGAGATCAGGTTGGTTACTGCGAACTGAGCGGAGGTGTTGGGCGAAGCTTGGTTTCACCGATGTAGAGCAGCTGACATCCAGTGCAGCGGATCCAAAAGATGAGGTTGGAGGAGGTGCAGGTGAACCACTGTCGCAAGTGGAAAGACTGCTTGAGCCCTTGAAGGGGGGAGGTTAAGCGACAAGTGTAGCATTTCCTGCGAGGGGCAGTGCCCGGAGTAGGGGTGGTTCGGGTTGGAAGAGATTAATTGACCAGGGAGTTACGGAGGGAGAGGTCTCTGCGGAAAGCAGACAGGGGAGGAGATGGGAAGATGTGGCAGGTGGTGGGATCACGTTGGAGGTGGGGAAAATGTCGTAGTATTTGTTGTATGTGACGGCTGGTAGGGTGGAAGGTGAGGACAAGGGGGACTCTGCCCTTGTTACGAGTGGGGGGATGGGGAGAGAGAGCAGGGTTACGAGGTATAGAAGAGACCCTGGTGAGAGCCTCATCTATAGTAGAAGTGGGGAACCCTCATTCCCTGAAGAATGAGGACATCTCCGATGCCCTGGTGTGGAACACCTCATCCTGGGTGCAGATGCGGCGTAGACGGAGGAATTGGGAGTAGGGGATGGAGTCCTTACAGGAAGCAGGGTGGGAAGAAGTGTAGTCCAGATAGCCATGGGAGTCAGATACCAGATATTTGTTTTTTCCAAGGACAGGTTGACTTAAACTATTAATTGTTCCTCTCTGTGGAAGCTGCCTTACCAGCTGTATATTTCTGGCAATTTTTGTTTTTGATTTTGTGCTACCAGAAATATCTTTTTTAAATCACCTTTGTGATTAGTTCAGAACTTCATGTTCACAAGTTATAGGAGCAGAATTAGGCCATTCGGCCCACCGTCTACTCCGCCATTCAATCGTGGCTGATTGATCTTTCACTCTCAACCCCATTCTCTTGCCCTCTCCCCATAACCCCTGGCACCCATACTAATCAGCTTGGGCTGTGAGCATTCCAGACAATTTCCAGTCTGAATTTTTTTGTCAATGCATAAGGTGGCAGAAACTGAGTTAAACCTGACAGTAAATAGCATTTCAAATTCTTTGGTTTTCTTTATTAATCCAGTCAACGGTGGACAGATTGGATCCAAAGCATTGGAGTCATAGAGTCATGGAGTCATACAGTGTGGAAACAGGCTCTTTGGCACAACCTGTCCACACCAACCCATCTACACCAGTCCCACCTGTCAGTGAGTGGCCCATATCCTTCTAAAACTATCCTATCAGTGTACCTCTCTAAATGTATTTTAAATGTTAAACATAGAAACATAAAAAAATAGGTGCAGGAGGAGGCCATTCGGCCCTACGGGCCAGCACCGCCATTCATTGTGATCTTGGCTGATCGTCCCCACTCAATAACCCGTGCCTGCATTCTCCCCATATCCCTTGATTCCACCAGCCCCTACAGCTCTATCTAACTCTCTCTTAAATTCATCCACTGTCTCCACTGCCATCTATGGCGGGGAATTCCACAAACGTTGTGATAGTACATGCCTCGACTACCTCCTCTGGCAGCTTGTTCCATATTCCCACCTCTCCTTGTGTAAAAGGGTTACCTCCAAGGTAAATCTTTTCCCCCTCACTTTAAACCCATGTCCTCCCCTAATATCTCTATAATTATAAAACTCTGATCTTGGATGTGTGTGTGTGTGTGTGTGTGTGTTGTGTGTGTGTGTGTGTGTGTGTGTGTGTCTGTGTGTGTGTGTGTGTGTGTGTGTGTGTGTTGTGTGTGTGTGTGTGTGTTTGTGTGTGTGTGTGTGTGTGTGTGTGTGTGTGTGTGTGTGTGTGTGTGTGTGTGTGTGTGTGTGTGTGTGTGTGTGTGTGTGTGTGTGTGTGTGTGTGTGTGTTTTAGTGTGTGTGTGTGTGTGTGTTTGTGTGTGTGTGTGTGTGTGTGTGTGTGTGTGTGTGTGTGTGTGTGTTTCTGTGTGTGTGTGTGTGTGTGTGTGTGTGTGTGTGTGTGTGTGTGTGTGTGTGTGTGTGTGTGTGTGTGTGTGTGTGTGTGTGTCACGTGTGTGTGTGTGTGTGGATGTGTGTGTGTGTGTGTGTGTGTGTGTGTGTGTGTGTGTGTGTGTGTTTGTGTTCGTGATCACATCTGCTCGAACAAACTATGCTCTAACGGTAAAATGTTTACATATTCTTTAGAGATTTATCCTGTGGACTCTGAAATCGTCTCACCTGAAAAATTCATGCTACATTTCTTGAGGTATTAATCTGAATGTTCAAAAATCTGAAAGAACTTAGAAAATAAAATCGCCTTGCTTTGGCTGATGACGTGCAGACGCCACATTGGATCTGCTTCGCGCGGCCTGCGCTATGTTCCAAGCACTGCGAGTGACGTCCTCCCCTCCCCAACCACTCCCCCCTTACTCGGGCCCTGGAGCCTGGAGCCTGCAGCCTCAAGCCTGCAGCAGGGAGCGAGGGAGCATTGCGTTGGGGAACCAGCCCTCCTCTGTGATGACCCCTCTCCCCCCGGGCTCTGGATTGAAGCCGCTGAACACGCAGTCCTTTGGTTGATGTGCGCCCCACTGCCCGCTCCCCACTCCACATCTTCCTCCTCTCCCCAATCCTACTCTCCCCCTCCTACTCTCAAATTGCTTCTTCAAGAGTGTTTAATTGTCCTCCTCCTCTCCCCCCCCAATTATCTGTTACTCTCTCAGCCCTCCTCATAGTTATCCTCTCCCCCCTCTCCCTAAATTAAAAAAACTATCCCCCCTCCTCTCCCTCCTACTGGTGCCCCCCTAAATGGTCCCCAGTTTAAATGGCATCCCCAGTCTTCTAGAGGCTGATACTCCCCCCCCTCTCCCCAGCTGTTCTTCCCCCCCCAGGTCCTCTCCCCCCTCAGTCTCCTATCCTCCCCCCCCCCAGGCCTACCTCTCTCCCCTACTCTCTCCACCTCATTTTCCCCCCACTCCTCTCCCCTCCCCTCCTCCCCCCCCCCTCCCCGGCCTCCCTCCACCTCCTCTCTCCCCTCCCCCCTCCTTCCACCTCCTTTCCCCCCTCTTTCCCCCTCTTCTCCCCCCCTCTCTCCCCTGCTGCAATTTTTGACATCCATCTTCACTATCTACAATACTATCCATTATAGAGTCTTCTGCAAACTTGTCAATCATGCCTTATACGTTCTCATCCAAATCATTAATGACCAACAGCAATGGGCACCACTAGTCATAGGCCTCCAGTCTGAAAAGCAACCTTCTGCCATCACCTTTGCTTCCTCCCATAAAGCCACCTATTTTTCCCATTCAGTTATCTCTCCATAGATCCTTTGCAAACTAACCTTCCAGCACAGTCTCCCATGCTGAAATACACAACGTCTACAACTCTGCCCTCATCAACCTGTTTGGTCAGATTCTCTGGTTTCCTCCGACATTCGAAAAACACGCGAGTTTGTAGGTTAATTGGCCTCTGTAAATTGCCACTAATGTGTAGGGAGTGGATGTGAAAGTAGAATAACATAGAACTAGTAAGAACAGGTGATTAATGGTCAGGCGGGCATGTTTCCAAGCTGTATCTGGCAATCAATCAATGGAATTCATAGTTTGCAGAATGGTGCAAAGATTGTAGTACAAAAAATACTAAAGTGTAATAATGGAAATACTGAATGAGGTAGTTTAGAGTAAACATTGGAATATCCTAATGCTGTGATCGGTAATAACCGAATGCATAGTCCTTCTCTATTTCAGCAATACAAAGTTTGCATCAGAAACATTAACCTAACTTGTACGTCTATTTGTTTCCGTAAACTCTGTATTTTGTTTTACATTAATAAATTCCACAGTTTTCATTCACTGTCTGAAAAAATGTCGATTCTGTAAAATGTCATAATCTTCCATAATATATGACACATATTATCACGTCAATGTCTTTCCGTAAGGGCTGGAATACACGGAACAATGGGTAATACCCATTAGCCCCTTTTCTTGGTGAATGAGCCATGCTCTTTGAAGCCTTGGGCTTACAGTTGTAGAAATGTTGTCTTTGCGTGAACCAATATGGAAAAATTGCCACGCATTACTGCAACTAAATTTGACAGGAGATTAGCAGAACCACGGAGAAGTGTGCTGAAGAGGCATATTAACATTGCTTTCTCAGTTAATGGATGATGTTCGGGAATATTGTGATGAACACATTAGAAAGCAGCACTTAAGGATTCACGGCATCAATTTAATGGGGGGAATTAATTATGTTACAGCTTTACCTAAGGTCAATGCCAAAATAATTCAGCAGCTTGTAAAGCTGCATCAGACAAAATTATTTAGACTGCTCTGTCGTCTGATTATTTTTTTCTTTGCTTTCTTATTGCACATTTTTTCCTCACATCAGGTTATGTAATGACACAGTCAGAGGTAGAGTTTATTCGTTTCTTGGATTAGTCTCCAGTAAAAATCAAATGAAGGATGTAATGAATGAAAAATTGGATGTATCTCAGGAACCAACCAATATGATTGTAAACTTGTTTTCAGCCTGAAATGGGGAAATACCCAGCGTGTCCCCAAAAGGCAGAGTGGGGAGAATGAAGAATGAAAATTGTTTCCTGGAAACACTGCACCGAATAGTGAAAAGAAATGAACAATGTTATTATTTATAATTAATATTTTGGGAGATAAGTGCTTTGGTCCTTCCATTTCCGGAAGACATTATTGCAGGGCTCATTGTTCACTTGAGTTAAACCTTGTTATTTGTTATTGTGTTGCATCCAACATTTCTACTTTTCTGGGGATAAATCAGGATAAATATTTACAAGAAATAAGACGTTGAGATATAAGCCTCACAGCGCCAGAGACCAAGGTTCAATCTAGTATCAACCTATTGTGGTTAATGTCTCATGAATGTGTAACCCCAAATTGCTTTGTCAAGAGTGTTTAATTGTTATATGAGTATATCGAAAACAGAACAATTATTTGTTACTTGCAGCAGCAAAACAGTACTCATAGTTAACATAATAAACAAATAGATCAGTAAATTAAAAAAAACAATATTATTGCAAAACACACCAACTCCTTGGTGCAACCAAGACAGTTCATGGTTCACAGTTTAAATGGCATTTGCAGTCTTCAAGAGGCTGATAGTTGTGGGGAAGAAGCTGTTCTTGAACCTGGAGGTCCGGGTTTTCAGTCTCCTATACCTTCGTCCCAATGGCAGAAGTGAAATGAGAGTGTGGTCAGAGTGGTGTGGATCCTTGATGATACTGGCTACCTTTTTGGACTAGGGGCTCCTATACATCACTTAGATGATGGGGTCAGTGGACTGCCAGTGTCTACCACTTTTTGTAATCTTCATTCCTGTACATTTGAGTTGCTGAACCAGGCTGTGATGGAACCAGTCAATATGCTCTCTACTGTACACTTGCCGAAGTTTTTAAAAATGGCAGTGAAACGTTGTGACCTTTTGCAAGCAGCACAACAGCACCAGAGATCAAATATAACAACTAAGTTACAGAGATAGGTTGAATAAGTTAGGTCTTTATTCTCTGGAGCACAGAAGGTTAAGGGGGGACCTGATAGAGGTCTTTAAAATGATGAGAGGGATAGACAGAGTTGATGTGGACAAGCTTTTCCCTTTGAGAATAGGGAAGATTCAAACAAGAGGACATGACTTCAGAATTAAGGGACAGAAGTTTAGGGGTAATATGAGGGGGAACTTCTTTACTCAGAGAGTGGTGGCGGTGTGGAATGAGCTTCCAGTGAAAGTGGTGGAGGCAGGTTCATTGGTATCATTTAAAAATAAATTGGATAGGCATATGGATGAGAAGGGAATGGAGGGTTATGGTATGAGTGCAGGCAGGTGGGACTAAGGGAAAAAAGGTTGTTCGGCACGGACTTGTAGGGCGGAGATGGCCTGTTTCCGTGCTGTAATTGTTATATGGTTATATGGTTATAACAGTTGTTTCTCCACTTTACCTGGATACTTTCCATTTAGAGCATTAGAAGTTATTTTGTTTTATCAAATGCATCACTTCACATTTACTGACGCTGAATCCCATCTTTCAACTTTTAGTCCATTCTCCCTTTTTCACAAAATCTCTTTGCAGCTTATTTTGGTTGACTGAAGAAGTAAATCATTCTACGTTGTCATCTCCATCAAATGTTGTCATCTCCCCTGCACAAGAATCACAAGCAGCAGGAGTGGCCTCAGAACTAAATACTGATTCCACTCTCCACTTAAAAATCGCTCATCATTCCTATGGTCTATTTTCTTTCTTCAAACCAATTTAGCCTCCTCCTAATTTCAGAGCTTGTAATTTTTTTCAGTAATCTCCCATATGGTGTTTTATTTAAGGCTTTCCTGGAGGTTGTAAATTACTTGCTCAATATTTTTCTCAACAAACAAGTCTGTCAGGTTTTGTCAAAGATACACAATTTACATTGGCTATAACCAGTTTTTATCTATTTATCTATAAATGTATCTATTGTATTTATATATTTATTTATCTATAAAAAATTAGGAACTTTGTCCTTAACTAAAGGCTCGAACAGAATTTCCCGACCTCAGGTTGATGAATTTTTGGGCACTTTCTAAATCTCAACTTTGGAGGGGGTTATTAGAATGGACAACAAATTTGTTAGAACTATGCAGACAGATAATTGGTGCTATGGGCAATGTCCAAGTGTGTTTGGAAAGGGATAGTGTCCCCTCAGCATTTAGTTCTAGAGAAACACTTGCTAACTGGATGCACTGGACTTCATGCAAACCTAGAGGGGGATATTTCTCTTCATTCATGCTTTTTAAGGGACCCATCACCTTAGTATGCCATGCACTGATCTCACTATCCTCCATGTCCTTCTGCTTGGTAATTACAAATTCAAAGTATTCCTTTAGTACCTCACTGACATCCTCTGACTCCAAGCATGAATTCTCTCTTTTAGTTTAGTTTAATTTAGTTTAGTTCAGTTTATTTTAGTTTAATTTAGTTTAGTTTAGAGATACAGCTTGAAAACAGGCCCTTCAGCCCACTAAGTTCTTGCAAACCAGCGATCCCCACACACTAGCATTATCTTCCACACACTAAGATAAATTTACAATTCTACCAAGCCAATTAGCCTTCAAATCTGTACCGCTTTGGAGCGTGGAAAGAAACCGGAGATCCCGGAGAAAACCCACGCAAGTCATGGGGAGAACACACAAACTCCATACAGACAGCATCCATAGTCGAGTTGGAACCCGAATCTCTGATACGCAAGGCTAGAAGTCTATCGCTGCGCCACCGTTCTGCCCCGATCGTTGTGAGTCTGTGGAATTCTCTGCCTCAGAGGGCGGTGGAGGCGGGTTCTCTGGATACTTTCAAGAGAGAGTTAGATAGGGCTTAAAGATAGCGGAGTCAGGGGATAGGGGGAGAAGGCAGGAATGGGGAGGATCAGCCATGATCACATTGAATGGAGGTGCTGGCTCAAAGGCCCGAATGGCCTACTCCTGCACCTATTGTCTATTGTCTCATATTTTTTCCTTAGTTATCCTGTTACCCCAACATCTCCCCAAAATACTCCTGAATCTCCTATCGTGTGCTTTAACTGGAGGCTGGTTGGTAGGCAAGGGGGGTCGTGTCTTCAGCTGTGAGCAGTCAATTCTGGGCCTCCTCATGCTGTATCTGGCCTGGAATTGGATCACAGTATTTTAGAAAGACCCAACATTAATATGGCTCCCCGCTGCCTGACTGATTTCCCACTGGCAACCTCATCCAATTTAATATTCCAACCCCATCCCATAACCACAATATTTCTCCGTGCCTTGGGCAATTTCATTGATCGGGTTTCCTTTTCATTTCTCATTCTTGGCAGAGAAGGACAATTTTTAAACAAGTAACATTCATAGTAAAACAAGATAAAACACCCCAATCCTTTTTAATACAAAGGATCTGAACTCATTTCATGAAGCAGTCGCAAGTCCTTGAGACTCTATTCCATACTGTTTGCAGAGCACCTTTTAGACTTTATAGATATATTGTGGAAACAGGCCCTTCGCCCCATTGAGTCTGCACTGATCAGCAATCTCCCCGTACACTAACGCGATCCTGCGCAGCTTACAATTTTGTCGAAGCCAATTAACCTACAAACCTGTACGTCTTTGGAGTATGGAAGGAAACCGGAACAAAACCCACAGGGTCACAGGGAATACGTACAAATTCTGTACAGACAGCACCTGTAGTCAGGATCAAACCTGGGTCCATAACGCTGTAAGGCAGCAGCTCTACTGCCCAAGAAGTACAAGAAGAGGTCTCACTGGGTGAATGGAGAAGATGTAATGGACTGTCCCAGTTTCACCAGACGACTGGAATCGAGTGGCCTCTGGGTTTTCATCAAAGATGGACCTAAAAAATAAATGAATGTCGCGGTAACCTACGACCTCCTTCGACCGTCCATGACTATGTGTACGACCTCCCACGACTATGTTGACGACATCCCATGACTATGAAGAAGACCTCCTTCAACTATGTTGAAGACTGGCTTCAACCATGTACGGTTTGCAGTATGCCCTTTTGCTTCAGCAGCCTTTTAAGAAAGGCAGAAGGGGAAGAGCAAGGGTGAAGGGGAAGTACAAGAAGAGGTCTCAATGGGTGAATGGAGATGATGTGATGGACTGTCCCTGTACCCCTCATTTTCCTTTTCATACAGGATGGCATTCTGCTGGCCATTTTTATTAATCACCCTTCGCTGCTGCCTTTTTGCTGCCACCTCTAAAGCACAAGTCCCGCTCTCCAGCTATGAATTAACATGCCTTGGAGTGAGAGAGGTGATGTTCTGCTGTTTAAATAGCCTTTTTTTCCTACTGACCTTTCTTTCACCGTGGAGCTAATATCTTCGACTGCCTACGACCACCCACGACTACCACAACTTCCACGACCTACTACGACCCTCCTTCACCATGCCGAACTTTTTTTACCAACATGGGGCATCAGGCTGCTTCTGATGCTGTGTCAGACATGGGAGAAAGGGCTGCTTTGCAGCCTTCAAATGAGGCAGTGAAAGATGGGGTAGCGGTGGGGACATATACTACCACCCTGGTCTCCTCCTCCAGGGGTCTCTCATGCAGGGCTATCTCCTCTTGCACTATCACCTCCTGTGGCATCACCTCCTGCCACTCCTCTTGGGTGGGCAACACCTGCATAGCCATTTTTATTAGGGGCGTACTCTCCCCCTGCGTTGCTGCCTTTTTGCTGCCATCTCTAAAGCACAAGTCTCCTCTCCAAAAAACTCTCCAGCTATGAATTAACATGCCTTGGAGTGACAGAGGTGATGTTCTGCTGTTTAAATAACCTTTTTTTCCTACTGACCTTTCTTTCACCGTGGAGCTAATACCTTCGACTGCCTACGACCACCCACGACTACCACGACTTCCTACGACTCGTATCACGACCTACTACGACCTACCTCAACTTACCTATGACCGACCTATGAGTAAAAAGTATTGATTTTTTCCATGCCGAACTTTTTTTACTCGTGTACATTTTTTATCAGGCTAGAAAAACGCCGCGACCTACTTGATGCCACTCACAAGCATGAGGAAGACCTCCTTCGACCTCCTACAACCTTGTGGTGACCATGCTGTGAGTATGGGTCAAGGGCAAACTCGGCAGAGGTCGTGAAATAGGTCGTGAAAGTGGGTTAGGGGCTCTACATTGCTTCTAAGCTTTTTGGGCAGGTAAGTTACGTAGCGGAGGGAGTTTACATGTACCTCTTTCCATTGCATTAGGTGGTTTGATTCTGATCATTTTATTGATCTACAGCTGTGGGATTGAATAACAGAATACCCTAGAAATCTGTAGTTAAACTTGAATTCGTTTTTACCCTTTAATGCATTGAGGCAAACACATTTCAACTAGATTTCTAGAAAATATTCAATTCTCCTTGTAAAAATGCACCAAACAGGTTCCCGTTGCGCTGATAGTAAAATAAATCTATAAAGAATCAAGTTTCAATCACTTCCCTCTTCATTGCTATCATCAGAGGACCAGCTCTTAGATTACAACTGGTTTTAGTGTTGGAGATATCAGTGAAAATTCACTGTGCTAGATATAAACCATTCTCCCTATTTAATACACACTTTTTTGATATGAGATATTTTATTTGTAATTGACTTTTCTCTACAATCCATTCAAGTTTTCATTTATGTTACAGGAGAACCTAATTTAATGCTCATGTACCTTGACAAGTCCCTGAGGTTTGGTGATTGGAGAGCTCTGCGCTGATTACCCCTGGAGCAATTCAGACTGGATTCCTATTCCCTTTATTTATATTCCCAACAAATTGCAAACTCCACAGGCTTAACCACCCTTCATCTTCCCATCCTTGGACTCCTTCTGTGATGCCTAATTCAGAGTAGGATCTCACTGGATTAATCCTGGCCCTTTCACCATGATAATTCATGCTGTTGATTGCAAAGATTGCCTCTATAAACATCTTTCCCATTTTTAGAAGTCAAATAAAAGCACACCCTCTAATAATGGCGAAGGCGGGTAAAAAGCATTTATTCTAATCATTGCAATCACACTGACGCAGACAAACACAGCAAGGAGCCAACATTGAAATTAGTGCCTCAAAAGAAAACGGAGAGATTAATATCTTGCTCAATTCAACCATTTTGAGGAAAAGATCGAATCTTCCCGAAGGATTCTTCAGCAAAAAAAAGTTTCTCCCCCCCCCCCCACCCCCATACAGACACCTGTATAACCAAAATAAATAAAAATAACTGATCAGGATTTCAAAGGCAACAAAAAGAAAAAATAATGACTTTTTGAGAGATTTGATGCAGGCGAGCCGCCTGCAGGGCAGCGTTTGTTTTGTTCTTTGCCATTTCACTCGTCAATTTTGATTCAAGACGAACTAGAGAGCAAGGAAAGAAGATATTGGCTGTGGGACTGAGCACAGCAACCAAATTCAGTAGGACTGAGGTGCCCCCCCTGCTGGTGATTATTGAGGGGAAAGACATTGCCAATTTGTACCCCCAGCGGGTCAGGCAAGGTTTAGCTCTGAAAGAAAAAAATTCAGGTCGGGACCCTTCTTCAGTTTGCTTGTAAAGTAAAGTCGTCAAGTCAAGTATCCTTTCTTGTCATTCAGACTTTTCAGTCTGAACGAAATTTCATGCAGTGCAGTCATAACATAGAATAAAATAACAAAACACACAATAAACACAGATTTAACATCCACCACAGTGAGTCCACCAGGTCCTCCTCACTGTGGTGGAAGGCAAAAGTCTTTTTAAAGTCCTGGAATTTCCAAGTCTGAGGCAATCCAGGCTTCCATGCGACCCCTCCTCCACCACAGTGAGGCCACCAGGTCCTCCTCACTCAAAAAGTCTTAAAGTCCTTGTTCTCCCTCTGCGTTGAGGCAATCCAGGCTTCCGATGTTGCGACCCCGCCGGTTGATGGTAAGTAAGTCCCGCGGCTGAATCCGAGCTCCGTGAATGGGCCGGTTCAAACTCCGCGGCCAGCGGCAGTCGAAGCTGTCGTTGCGGGAGCTCCAGAAAACAGGTCACCAACCTGGAACCTGGGACCTCCCGACGATGTCGTTCACTGGGCCCGCGGCCGAGGCTCCGAAGTCGGGTCGCCGCCGCCGCAACGCCACCACAGCCCCGAAGTCGGCCAGTCCTCGCGTTGGTAAGTCCTGGCTCTGCCTCCAGAGCCTTGAGGTCGGTCCCAGTTGGAGGCCGCCAGCTCCGCCATTAGGCCTCAGCGCAGACGGAGACGGAGACGGGGGATACAACCACGAATCCTCCCAAAGGTATTATTGATGCCTTTTTAAAACCAAAATAAACTACCTGTTGATACAGGACAAAAAGAAAACAAAAACAAGAAAAGACATACGGACTGCAGGCGAGCCGCAGCTGCAGGGCAGCGCTGCCACTTCCGTAGTGGGGGTGAGGAACTGGGAGCAAGGAAGCAAGGAAAGACGAGGACTGGCTGTGGGACTGAGCACACAGTATTGAGGTGCCCCCCCTGCTGATGATTATTGAGGGGGACGTTGTTGCCAATTTGTACCGATTGCGATCTATTGATGAGAAGGTTTAGGATCCAGTTGCAAAGGGATTTGCAGAGATCCAGTTCTCTGAGCTTGGTAACAGGTTTGGAGGGACTGATTGTGTTGAACATCAAGCTATAGTCGATGAACAGCCTGACATGCATGTTTTTATTGTCCAAGTGGTCCACTGCAGAGTGGAGAGCCAGTGAGATCGCATTGGGTCAATAGGCAAATTGTAGTGGGTCCAAATTCTTGCCAAGGTAGGAGTTGATATGTACCATAACCAACCCCTCAAAGCATGTCATCACTACAGACGTTTGTGCTACTGGTCAGCAGTCATCAAAGCACGTCACCTTACTTTTCCTGGGCACCGGTATTATTGATGCCTTTTTAAAACAGCTGGGGAACCTGTTGCGAGTAATGAGAATCAGTAATGAGAGGTTGAAGATGTCCGCAAAACCTCCAGCCGGAGGTCAGACAGCATCTGTGGAAGGAGAAACAGTTAATGTTTTGGGTCTGGGACCTCTCAAGAGGACTGATGAAATGTTAACTTCTCTCTTTGTATAGATGTTTCCTAGCCTGCTGACCGCTTCCACAATTCGCCATTTCAGTTTGATACTGTGGTCTCGAATACGCAATTACTGCCCATGAAACTAGGCCGTCTTGGCAGCAGGTGTAGTCTATGGCAACAAGTATCCCCTAGTCCCATATACCTGCGCTCAGACCATAACCCTCCATTCCTTTCTGCAAGATACCCCTTCTAATATTAAAGACAATGTCCAGTAGTACTGTCTGGACTTTTCAAAGTAAATGATTAAAATATTGAATCTAACTTCAAGTAACACTTGCATCCTCTCTCTCTCCATGTCTCCCCCACCTTAGTCATAGTACTAGTTTCACTGTCATCCTGTTGAGCTTCATATAACCATATAACCATATAACAATTACAGCACAGAAACAGGCCATCTCGACCCTTCTAGTCTATGCCAAACACGTATTCTCCCCTAGTCCCATATACCTGTGCTCAGACCATAACCCTCCATTCCTTTCCTGTCCATATAACTATTCAATTTATTTTTAAATGATAAAAACGAACTTGGCTCCACCACCTTCACTGGAAGCTCATTCCACACAGCCACCACTCTGAGTAAAGAAGTTCCCCCTCATGTTACCCCTAAACTTCTGTCACTTAATTCTCAAGTCATGTCCCCTTGTTTGAATCTTCCCTACTCTCAGTGGGATCAACTCTGTCTATCCCTCTCATCATTTTAAAGACCTCTATCAAGTCCCCCCTTAACCTTCTGCGCTCAAAAGAATAAAGCCCTAACTTGTTCAACCTTTCTCTGTACCTTAGTTGCTGAAACCCAGGCAACATTCTAGTAAATCTCTTCTGTGCTCTCTCTATTTTGTTGACGTCCTTCCTATAATTTGGCGACCAAAATTGTACACCATACTCCAGAATTGGCCTCACCAATGCCTTGTACAATTTTAACATTACATCCCAACTTCTATACTCAATGCTCTGATTTATAAAGGCCAGCACACCAAAAGCTTTCTTTACCACCCTATCTACATGAGATTCCACTTTCAGGGAACTGTGCACAGTTATTCCCAGATCCCTCTGTTCACCTGCATTCTTCAATTCCCTACCATTTTCATTGTTTGTATAAGTTGTTATCACCTTCCCCACAGCCAACAATGGATCATTGTGGGTGTCACTTTTCTTTAATCATCATTGCTTTTGGTATTTGTTTCTGTACCTTCTATATCTCTCATTTCGTATTCCCTTGACTCTCAGTCTGGAGAAGGGTCTCGACCAGAAACATCACCTATTCCTTTTCTTGAGAGATGCTGCTTGACCCACTGAGTTACACCAGCTTTGTGTGTCACCTGACTGTTTGTTGCTGTTGTGTAGTTAGTCAATTAGAAGGAAAATAAGTTCCTGCTCTCCAGCCTTCACATTAACATAGCATGAAAAATGCAGAAACCAAAGGGTTTTTTGATCATTTGTTCACACGGACTGTGATCTCTGTGGTAATTCTGATTTATCATTTGGATTTTAATAAGGTGTAATAGGAACATTGTGAACATTAACAACTGTGTTTGTACTGAACAAAATTTAATAATCCAAATCACAAAAACAAAAGTTGCACTTGCTTAAGGCTATAAACTGATATTCTCTTCCCACCAGAGCAGTATAATTTCTGATATTGAAGATCAAAAAAAAACTTCAAATGCTGGAAATCAGAAAAAACAGAAAATGATGGGAACACCCAGTGGTGTGATTTATGTTAGCTTGCATTTTGGAGCAAAGGTGTTAGACACTTTCACAGCTGCAGCACTAAATAAAAATCAAATAATAATGAGAGAAACACATTTACTTGTGAACTAAAACATAATGAGCCCTCCAATGCCATTCTGTAGCAAACTAAATGGCCGTACTGTCATAAATTCAGCAAATCGAGGTTCACTATTAATTGTACTGTAGGGTTGAGCTATGGTGATTATATATTAAATCTTGTTTTTGTGCAGCATCTGTTTGACGTTTAAAATCCCCCCAGAAATTATGGTAGAAACACACGTACAATTAAAGTCAGTCATGCCATTATTTCGTGCAGATTCTGCATCACACCAATATGCACTCTCAAAGGTAGGGCTCACTCATTAAAGTCATTCTTGAAGAGCTGCATTTGGTAAGACTCCAGTGTCTATCATCAGTTTAAGCCAGCATCTGTAGTTCCTTCCTACACATGCTGTAAGTTACCTGGCTATATTATAATTCCAATGCTATATCTGGAAGTTATAGCCATGTGAGGTGTTGCATTTTGGGACGTCTAACAAGGGCAGGACCTATACAGTGAATGGTAGGTCTCTGGGGAGTGTTGTAGAGCAGAGGGATCTTGAGATGCAGGTGCATGGTTCCTTGAAAGTCGAGTCGCAGGTAGATAAGGTGGTCCAAAGGGCTTTTGGCACATTGGCCTTCATCAGTCAGAGTATTGAGTATAGAAGTTGGGAGGTCATGTTGCAGTTGTATAAGATATTGGTGAGACCACATTTAGATTATTGTGTTCAATTCTGGGCACCATGTTATAGGAAATATATTGTCAAGCTTGAAAGGGTTCTGAGAAGATTTACGAAGATGTTGCCAGGACTATAGGGTCTGAGCTATAGGGAGAGGTTGAGTAAAGCTGGGCCTCTATTCCTTGGAGTGCAGGAGGATGAGAGGTGATCTAATAGAGGTGTATAAAATCATAGAAACATAGAAACATAGAAATTAGGTGCAGGAGTAGGCCATTCGGCCCTTCGAGCCTGCACCGCCATTCAATATGATCATGGCTGATCATCCAACTCAGTATCCCGTACCTGCCTTCTCTCCATACCCTCTGATCCCCTTGGCCACATGGGCCACATCTAACTCCCTCTTAAATATAGCCAATGAACTGGCCTCAACTACCCTCTGTGGCAGAGAGTTCCAGAGATTCACCACTATCTGTGTGAAAAAAGTTCTCCTCATCTCAGTTTTAAAGGATTTCCCCCCTTATCCTTAAGCTGCGACCCCTTGTCATGAGAGGAATAAATTGGGTAGATGCACAGAATCTCCTGCCCAGAGTAGGGGAATCAACGACCAGAGGACATAGGTTTAAGGTGAAGAGGAAAAGATTTAATAGGAATCTGTGGGGTAACCTTTTCACACAAAGGGTCGTGGGTGTATGGAACACGCTGCCAGAAGAGGTAGTTGAGGCTGGGACTATCCCAATTTTTAAGAAACAGTTAGACAGGTACATGGATAGAACAGGTTTGGAGGGATATGGATCAAACACAGGTAGCTGGGACATGTTGGCCGGTGTGGGCAGTTGGACCAAAGGGCCGGTTTCCACACTGTATCACACTGTGACTATGACCCAACCAACCCCAAAATGCTAAATATTCAAATATAATATATTCAAAAACAAAAGGCACGCAATGAGCACCAGAAGGATCACATCAGATCACCAAAAGAAATCTGATGTGATTCAATTTTTCTATTATTCTAAATCCATCAGTGTTCTGAAGTGAAGTGCTGAGATTGGTGATCAGTTTTAAGGCTTTGACTCGAGAGGCTCCAGTGAGGAGATTGACAGCAAGATAAGACATGGATACTAGGAGAAACTCAAAGGGTCGGACATGGAGAACATGGACATATGATGTTTCGGGTCAAGACCTTTCCTCAGACAGAATGTATGGCGGAGGGAGAGATAGCTGGTATGGAGGAGGGGCAGGACACAGCCTGGTAAGTTAAGGTATTTTATACAGAGAAATGGATAGGAAGGATTTAGGGGGCTCTGGGTCAAATGCAAGCAAATGGAAGCCCAGTATGCCAACTTGGTCAGCATGGACAAGGTGGGCCAAAGGGCTTTTCCTGTGCTGTACAGCTCTATGACTCTATAACTATATAAAGGAAACATGTAAATCAGGAAGAAATGGTAATAGCACCCCATCTCTTGTCTCGGATTCCCCAACTTTTTTCATAAGGGCTCCTCACCACATATCACATGCTCACGTTAATTCCCCAACCCAATTCTATTTTATTCAGACATCTGCAAGAAACATCTCCGTTAATTTTCAACTCCTTCATGCTAGTAAAAAATTACAAACTTTAAATCATTGCTGTCAGTATTGCCGGAAATACTTGTAATCCGTCTCCAGATTTACCTTCCAACCAAGGCATGACAAAGGAAGTTTGGTTATTAACTTCCATGACAATAAATAAAAGTGAAGCCTGCTTTATGCATCAGCTGCTCAGCAAAACTGCACACTTACTTTGTCAAGCATAAATTCAACAAAGCACATTAAAAATTGACCAGCCTGAGGATTTATTTCACCAATTTAAAAGCATTCTTGCATTTCAGCCATGTACTCATAATGGGGAGAACACACATCTAATTAAGGAGCTGCCTTGCCTCGCCCTCAGATTGACCATGTCTCTAAAATTTAGTGGCGTTAAGTAGCATCTCTGTTGTGTTTAACCTTAGGGCATTAGGTGTAGGCTGTACACTGAGACATTGCCCGTATACATTCTCAGCCTTACTGAATGCATCTTGATCTATTTCCAGTCATGCTCTTCTTACAAGCTGAAGGCGAAGCTCAGATATGAGTCATATGCACCACACAAACGCTGAGAATCAGTACACTATAGTCTCATGGCGACACCGTGGCGCAGGCATGCAGTTTCTACCTAAGCACCAGAGACCCGGTTCGATCCTGACTACGGGTGCTGTCTGCAGGGGCGGAAAACCCGGGGGGGGCCAGAGGGGACACGTCCCCCCCATGTTTTGAGAGGTGAGGGACATCCCCCCCAAGTTTTTGTCATCCGGGTTTTTAAATCTCCGCTTTCCGCGAGACAGTGGAGGTGGGACTGCTGATCGAAGGCGCCGATTGGACGAGAGAGACGTCGGTCAGCAGGCAATGGGGGCGGGACATGATGATTCAGCGCGATGATTGGAGGATGGAGACGTGACACAGACCTGCGCCTCATCCACAGCCAGGATCGATCCCGGCCGGGTCTCCGGCGCTGTCCCATCCCCACCCGAGTGCCCCCCCCCCCCCACAGTGGCCAGAGAGGTCGGGAGTCAGACGGGCGTGGCGTCCCCAGGCCCACAGCCAGCGCAGAGAAGCAGCGCAAAACCCAGCTCACTCTGCCTGTCCCGCCAGGTGAACCTGCCTGGGCTTGCGGGAAATATGGCCAGCGCGGAGATGCAGCGCTGGTATCACGTCAGTCCAGTCAGGGCTGTAGGTTAACCCGGCGAGACAGGCAGAGTTGAGCTGCATTTAGCGCTGGATTGAGCCTCCGAAGCCTCGCGCATGTGCGTGTGAGTGTGCGCATGCAGCGCGCGCGGCCGCCAAAAAAATTGTGTCCCCCGTCCCCGGTCCCCTCCATATTTTGATAGTGAGTTCCGTGCCTGGCTGTCTGTACAGAGTTTGTACGTTCTCCGTGTGACAGCATAGGTTTTCTCCAGGTGCTCTGGTTTCCTCCCACAGTCCAAAGACGTACAGATTTGTAGGCTAATTGGCTTTGGTAAAATTGTGAATTGTCCCCAGTGTGTGTAGGATAGTGTTAGTGTGCGGGGATTGCTGATCGGAGCAGACTCAGGGCCGAAGAGCCTGTTTCTGCACTGTGCCTAAACTAAACTAAACTAAACTAAAGTGAGTTGTACAGACCCTCAGCAACTTCAAGAGATTCCCATATAAGGTCACGTTCATTAAACTTTGCATTAAAATCAGATCTTTTGCTGGAAGTATAGGGAATTTCCAGCCATTAACTGTGACCGCAGCAGGGATTGGGATCACAAAAGCCAACCCCACCCAATAAAGTCCATCTCAATGCAGAATATCAGATAATGAAAGACCATCAGCACCAGTTGGAGGATGCTTCTGCGGCACACTCCCCAAGAGCCAGAGAGAGATTAGGATTCCAAAACCATTGTCTCTTTGCTTGGCAATCTTCAAAAATAAATTGGTGAAATATTTGAAGGCAGAAAGAATTGCAGTATTAAGAGAATTGGACAGGGAAGTGAAACTTAACGGATTGCTTTTTATAAGCAGATAATACAGGCTTAGGCAAACCACCTCTTTATGTGTAATATTCTATGATTTAATGAGCCTGTAAGGTTGATTAACAAGGGTTGGTGCAAAAGCAGTGTATTCTCTGCCTGATTTTTACATATAGCACCTTCAGAACCAGCACTTCCAGTTGTTGAGGTTAAGAATTATTGCAATTGGGATGTGAAGTCGTGAACAAAAATTGCTGTTCTTTGAAGCTTACATTGACGTTTTGAGATGGCATCGAAGGACTTTGACAGAAATGTCAAAGTCAATTATTTAGGAGCATTAAGCTAGCATAGGGATCACATTTGAGGCAGGGTAAAGCAGTCTCTGATGTGTTTCATATCAATATAAAGGAGACTGCCTTGAATCCTAATACATGGCTTACAGTTTGTGTGAGGTGAACAATGTCAGCAATGCAAAACGTGCCTCTTAATTTATCGGTTTTAAGGGCAACGATTAAGAGAATGAGAATGAAGAGGCTTCATTGTATATGTAATTTTGAGGAGTTAGACATGTAGTTACAAAGAATCCTTGGTCACGGCATATAATCCACTGCATGCTAACTATTGCTTTGCACATGTTCAAGTGCCTCCATTTTACATCTGGTTTTCTGTATTCTGTTTTAAGTTACATGAATCCCCCGCACAGCTTCAGTTCAGGTAATCAATTAGCTTTGTGAAATTGGATCATTATCTCATTAAAAAGCTGAGCATCTCATCCCACAATGGGTATTTGAGGGTGAGGGGAACCCATCTATTGACTGAAAAGATGACCCAGTCTCATAAAGTTGCATGATGGATATTCCATTAGGGGAGAGGTGAACTCACCTTTTAATGAAATAATGATCCAACTTAACAAAGCTAATTGACTACCTGAGCTGAGACTACCCAGGGATTTGCGTAACCCCTGGGTAGTCAAAGAAAAGGCATCGCCTGCCCATTGATGGAAATGGGGGTTATGCAGGGGTACGTAGGGGTACGGCGTTTCCCTAGTTTTCAATTTCCAGCTCGGGTTTCTGCAGAAAGACTCGAGCCGTTTCTCACTTTATTCAACACAGATGAAAACCATTTGTTAACTGCCACTGTTAGCACTTGTTAACAGCCAGTAGTTAACAGTAGTTATACAATGTGTCATCAATACATCGATCCACATTCCTCAGTAAATGTAATTGTGTTTTAACACCACGTTCCTTTGAATAAAATTCAAGGGAGAATTTCTTAAACTCACTGTCAGGGCTACCAGACCTGGAGCACGGGCTCAGGTAAAGTCACGTTATTTCATTATTCCATGTTATTTTATTTGCCTCCCTGCCTCTGTGCCCCTGCCTCCATGCCTCTGTGCCTCCCTGCCTCCCTGCCTCCCTGCCTACCTGCCTCCATGCCTCTCCCCGCTCTCCCCCGCTCCTGAAAACTCAATGATGTATTTTGGGAGGTATTTTGGAGAAAGGAGATGCATAAAATGTGCACATAAAAAATCAGGGTTCAGATATACAAACCTTCAAAAGTAAATGATATGCTACTTTGTCAAATGGGAATTAATGCTTAAGAAGCTAATAGAAAACTTGTATAAATCATTGGTTGTGCCATAGTTAGAATATTGTGTTCAATTTTTCTGGAACGTTATGTCCTTCAGCTAACAAAAATAATGAATAATTAGTCTGAGAGTTAATTAGTTAATGGTGCAGTAACGCTTGGCTAGCAGTCACCGTCGAATGGGATTCGATATACTAGTTAAGAGGGAGAAGGATGAGTCAGAAAACAAGGCTCTAAATTTAAGTAAACTTTGGGAAAGTGAGACAGAAGAGAAGACTATGCAGAGCATTGACAAACAATGTGAAATGTTCCAAGATCTCCTTGGTAATAGACCTGTACATTTTGAATTGAATTGAAATTATTTGTCATTCAAAAATGAATGAAAATAAATGAATGTTATACCTAACAACTAAGTTCAGGAAGACAGTAACATGGATAAGGGAGAGCCAGTGGATGTAGTGTACCTGGACTTTCAGAAAGCCTTTGATAAGGTCCCACACAGGAGATTAGTGGGCGAAATCAGAGCACATGGAACTGGGGGTAGGGTATTGCCATGGATAGAAAATTGGTTGGCAGACAGGAAACAAAGAGTAGGAATTAACGGTTCCCTTTCAGAATGGCAGGTAGTGACTAGTGGGGTACATCAAGGCTCGGTGCTGGGACCGCAGCTATTCACAATATATATTAATGATTTAGATGAAGGAATTAAAAGTAACATTTGCAAATTTGCAGATGACACAAAGCTGGATGGCAGTGTGAACTGTGAAGAGGATGCTATGAGGATGCAGGGTGACTTGGATAGGTTGGGTGAGTGAGAAGATGCATGGCAGATGCAGTATAATGTGGATAAATGTGAGGTTATCCACTTTAGTGGCAAGAACAAGAGGCAGATTATCATCTGAATGGCAGGATGCAGGGTGACTTGGATAGGTTGGGTGAGTGAGAAGATGCATGGCAGATGCAGTATAATGTGGATAAATGTGAGGTTATCCACTTTAGTGGCAAGAACAAGAGGCAGATTATCATCTGAATGGCAGGTATACACAAAATGCTGGAGTAACTCAACAGGTCAGGCAGCATCTCTGGAGAAAAGGAATGGGTGAGGTTTCAGGTCGAGATCCTTCTTCTGTATGGTGTCAGATTAGGAAAAGGGGAAGTGCAACAAGACCTGGGTGTACTTGTACATCAGTTACTGAAAGTAAGCATGCAAGAAACAGCAGGCAGTGAAGAAAACTAATGGCATGTTGGCCTTCATAATGATAGGATTTGAGTTTAGGAGCAAAGAGGTCCTTCTGCAGTTGTACAGGGCCCTGGTGAGACCACATCTGGAGTATTGTGTGCTGATTTGAGGAAGAATATTCTTGCTATTGAGGGAGTGCAATGTAGGTTCACGAAGTTAATTCCTGGGATGGCAGAAATGTTATATGATGAAAGAATGGAACGACTGGGCTTGTATCCACTGGAATTTAGAAGGATGAGAGGGAATCTTATAGAAACATAAAATTATTAAGGGATTGGACACGCTAGATGCAGGAAACATGTTCCCGATGTTGGAGGAGTCCTGAACCAAGGGCCACAGTTTAAGAATACGGGGTAGGCCATTTAGAACTGAGATGAGGAAAAACCTTTTCACCCGGAGTTTGTGAATTTGTGGAATTCTCTGCCGCAGAAGGCAGTGGAGGCTGACTCACTGGATGCATTCAAAAGAGAGTTAGATAGAGCTCTTAGGGCTAGTGGAATCAAGGGATATGGGGAGAAGGCAGGAATGGGGTACTGATTGTGGATGATCAGCCATGATCACATTGAATGACTCAAAGGGCCGAATGGCCCACTGCTGCACTTATTTTCTATGTATCTATGTAAAATGCTGGAATAACTCAACGGAACAGGCAACATCTCCGGAGAGAAGGAATGGGTGACGTTTCGGGTCAAGACCCTTTTTCATGCTGATGTCAGGGTTGAGTGGGACAGAGATAAAATGCAGTCAGAGACATTAAGACTGGTGGGAGAACTGGGAAGGGGGAGGGGATGGAGAGAGAGGGAAAGCAAGTGCTATTTGAAGTTAGAGAAGTCAATGTTCATACCGCTGGGGTGTAAGCTACCCATATGAGGTGCTGTTCCTCCAATTTACACTGGGCCTCACTCTGACAATGGAGGAGGCCCAGGACAGAAAGGTCAGATTGGGAATGGGAGGGGAATGGCGTGAATTTGCAACTTTATCCTGCGCTACCTAATCCAAGGGCGAGCGAACGAGCGGACAGATGGACGGAAGCAACGATTATAGAGCGGAATAGATGACATTTCGCGTCAAGACCCTTCTTGAGACTGTGAGGGGAAAGAGGAACAAGAGATATAGACGGTACTAAGGACAAATGAATGGAAGATATGCCCATATCTCCCAGTTTCCCTTTCCCTTGACTGTCAGTCTGAAGAAGGGTCTTGACCCGAAATGTCAGTATCAGTATCAGTATCAGTATTTATTTAATATCATTTTAACTGAGTACTTGCATACACAGATGAAACGAAAAAAACGTTTCTCGATCAGTTTCCATTCAGTGTAGTTAATAAAAACAGGATAAATACATAGAGCTTTAAAAAAATTTAAATGACCATATCTAAAAACAGAAAGTAGGCCTAAAATTTACAATAAAATAAAAACAGACATTCCGACCAACAGTGGCTTTGATTTGACAGGTGCCTAGCTGTCATAGTATGGACAAGGTTGAATGTGTTGGTGAACGATATATGGGGAGGGGACACAGTCCGTTAACCAGTCTTATTGCCTGTGGGAAGAAACTGTGTAGCATCCTGCTGGTTTTGCAGCTGATGCTCCTGTACCTCTTCCCAGATGGTAGAATGGAGAAGATGTGGTGTGATGGATGATAGGGGTCCTTGATAATGGAGATGGCTCTGCTGATGCTCCGCTTCTTATAGATCTCCAACAGGAAAGGGAGTGGGGCACCAATGATCCTGCTGGCTGTCTTCACTATCCTGTTAAGTTGGTTTTGTTCATAAGCCTTGCAGCTCCCAAACCAGGAAGTGATGCCATAGGTCAGTATACTCTCGATGGTGCCCCTGTAGAAAGTCCTTAGATGAACAGTAGGGAGAGTCATCTATTCCATGATCATTGCTTTTGTCCGTCTGGGGGAGAGAGAGAGAGAGAGAGAGAGAGAGAGAGAGAGAGAGAGAGAGAGAGAGAGATATGAGAGAAAGCAAGAAAGCAGTTATGACATACAATACACAATAAACTATATTATAAATACACAATAAACAAGTTATGCATTCTTGTACTCTTACATGGGTATGACCACACATAAAAAAAATCCCCCCCTCCTTCCCAGCCTCAGCCTCAGCCTCACGGACCTTAGAGTACCCCTAGTTCCTAAAACCCATTTCCATCACTGCTCATGCCTTAATGACAACTATCCAGTGGCCTTGACATCTACATCATGAATTGTATTCATTGGAATTTAGGGTGAGAGGAGATCTTATAGAAACATATACATTTTCTTAAAGGATTGGTCAGGCTCAATGCAGGAAAAATGTTCCCGAAGTTGGGGGAGTTCAGAATAAGGGTCACAGTTTAAGAAGAAGGGGTAGGCCATTTAAGACTGAGATGCTGAAAACGCTTTTTTTACCGAGAGAGGTGTGAAACTGCAGAATTCTCTGTCACAGGAGGTAGTGGAGGCTAATTCACTGGGTGTTTTCAAGAGAGAGTTAGATTTAGCTCTTAGGTCTAAAGGAATCAAGGGATATGGGCAGGGGCGGATTAAGGCTCACTGGTGCCCTAAGCACTGACCAATCTTGGTGCCCCCCTCCTTTCCACACTGACCCAGTCCATTTTAGTTGTTGACCTGTCTGACCAGATATACAATGCAGGTTGCAGCAGTACAAAAAATTATTCATATGATAACACTAAGCCAAGCTTGGGCTACATAAAGTTCTACAAAAATGCAATACAACATCTATTTTAATATTTCACAATTTAAATGTATCAAAGTTCCAATATTCATGACCTGAAAGGCATTTTTCTGCATTACATTTCATTTTCGCAAAACCACTGATAACATCCTCGAAATTAATACTTCTCAGAATGTCTGCTTGAATTGTTAATATACACAGTGAGTCGAGTCTTTCTTGAAGCATAACTGATCTATTTGGGTTTTTTACACGTTTCAGTTGTGAGAAAGACCTCTCTGTTGTGCCATTAATGTTAAAAATATTCTTAAAACAATTTCAACATTTGGAAAGGCACTCTCTAGTTTGTCTTCTGTAATTGTGTTGTAAAGTTCCATGTGAGTGAAAGATGTTTTCTTGGTTGTTTTAAACTTATGAAGAACATATGAATGGAACTGCTGAAGCTCTGTAGACAAAGTGTTGTTCATGTCATCTGGATAAACATCAATGAGTGTCTGGCAAGTCTTGAATGAGTACCTTTCACTTTCTGACAATTGGGAATTAACACCTTGTTGGGTGGCATTAGGAACATCTGTCAGACAAGAGAATCTGTCTGCTATTTCAGTGTACACCTTTCGTCTCCTCCTCATTTCCGTTTCTAACTTTTCAACAATTACATTAAAAAGTGGAGATACGGAATTTGTCTCTGGCACTGAGAATGACCTCTGGTGCATTTCCATCGTTGGGCATTCTCTTTCTTATACGCTTACGCATTTGAGTTGCTTTGTATTCTACATCAGGGAGCATGTCCTTTGCAAGTGATTCCAATCTCTCAAACTCTTCTCTTGATGTGTGCAACTGGTCTGCCAATGATGAATACAAATCTGCACATGTTTGCAAGATCAGATTTTCACTTTGAAGAAGTTGACTTGTTCTATGAAACATTTCCAAAGTTTCATTCCAAAAATTCAGCATGAACTCAAATTCCAGTTCTTGCATCTTGTTTGCAATATTCTTTGCCTCCCTTCTAGTGTCACCTTTTTGCAACTGGTCATCTGATAAATCTTCCAAAGCTTCCGGAATCTTGAAGAAAGAGTTGATAATTGCTGCAGTTGCCACAACATGTGCTTCCCATCTGGTGCCTGAAAGTGATTTCAACACTTTTTCATTTCCAATGCAATCTTTGAGAATTCTCCACCGAGCAGTTGAGGCTGAAAATAATGTGTAGAGCAGTTGTACAGTGGAAAAGAAATCTACTGCAACTTGACAGCAATCCACAGCACTTTGTCCAACTAAATTTAGTGAATGAGCTGCACAGGGTACATAAATGGCAAACTGATTTGCATCCAAAAGTTTTTGCTGCATGCCATTGTAATGTCCAGACATGTTGGCAACATTGTCGTATGACTGCCCTCTGCATTTAGCAAAATCCAATTTACAATCATCACATAAGTACTTCAACATCTGCTGTGCCATAGCTTCACCAGTGTGGTTTTGTAATTCCAAAAATGTGATAAATCGTTCAACTAGCTGTCCATCTTGCAAGTATCTGAGCATTATGCTCAGTTGGTCAACATGCGAAAGATCAGGCGTTGAGTCCACAGACAGACTGAAGTCCAGAAACATTAATTTTGTCAATGATGACGGAGTGCACTTTCTTTGTCATTAACTCAATAAGTTCCTCACATATCGTTTTGGACAGGTACGAAGGGTTGCCTTTTCCAGCATTGCCATACCGTGATATGTGAGCGGCCAAGAATGGGTCAAACTGACTTATCATTTCTAGTAGCTCCAAATAATTCCCATTATTGAGAGACCCAAATTTTTCCACTTTTCCTCGGAATGCCAATCCTCGTTCAGCCAGTGTACAAATGACTGCTACAACACGCCGAAGCACATTCTCCCAGTAATTGTACTCCTCTTCAATTTGTTTTTCCAGTGGCTGTGTCAAGCCTAAGCCTTGTTTCTGAGTTAAATATGTCAACATGGCATCTCGGTGAGTTGTACTTTTTTCATGGTTGTCAATTACAGCAGTGATTCGCCATTCACTGAATACTTCATTTCTAGCAAAATGCGTTGACCCTTTGGGCGCAAATAGTTTACAAACAAAACAGTAAACTGATCCTTTTGAAGGAGAGTACAACAGCCATTCTCTCTTGTAGTGTTCACCATTGGCTTTTATTCCAAAAAAGATTTTCTGTGAACAGTATCTCTTTGGCTTCCCACTGATGAAATTGCGACACGATTTGTCAAATGGCCCATTGTGGTGCTGACATTCACTGGGTCCACAAGCAACCCAATAAGTCACATCATCACCATAAAATTCATCCCACAACCCTGGGTCCTTAGCTTTGTTCATTTCATCCTTGGTCAGTTCTCTAAACTCCTTGGACAGTTCAAAAGCATTTACACATCTTGTCGTAGACTAGGTTCAGGTTGTGGCACTTCATCATGTGCAATGTCATCATGAAAATCTGGCCTTGCACCAACACTGCCTGTTTCTGATGAAGGAGATAGATTTGATTCACTTGCTGTCTCTGAAGACTGACACTGGTTTTGATCTGGATCATCTTTCTCTGCAGTTTGTAAGAAGAAATCTGTCAGCTTTCCTGTCTTGGCTACAACAGACAGATTCTTTTGCACGTTTTCTCTTTTGCGCACCACTCAACTGAACACGCTTCATTTTTGATGTTTACTTGGGGCTGAAATTAAAATGGGGCAAAGAGGGTCATTGAAATGACTGTCATGACAACTGAATTTGGCTCCATCATTTTACTTTTAAACACATGCTATGACACTGCACCTCGCCAACAAAAAATAGCTTAAATCAGGCAAAAGTAGACACAAAAAGTCTCAAAAAAGATCGACAGATAAGAGACGACTATGTATACTAATTAAATAAAGGATCATTGAAGCTGTATGACATCTTACCAGTGCAGTGGTCTTAGATTTCCAAGGATATCGCACACATCATGTCTGAGGCACAGAGGTCAGTCGAGAATATTCCACAACAGGAAACATGTGACAGTGTTAATGATCTTACTGACCGACAGAGATCAGAGTGCACTGTGCCAGCTGTGCCCCTTGTGGTACACCTGGGAAGATAACCCTAGGGTGCACCATGATCAAGAAACAGTACATTATGATCAATTTGCACTATTTTATCAATTTTTTTTTTTTACAAATCTTCATTCGTTTTTTTTTCTTTTCACCCTTTTCCCAACTTTGTGGTGCCCCCTTTGGCCCTGGTGCCCTAAGCACGTGCTTAGTCTGCTTAATGGTTAATACGCCCCTGGATATGGGGAAAAAGCAGGAATGGGTTACTGATTTTAGATGATCAGCCATGACCATATCGAATGGCCTACTCCTGCACCTATTTTTCTATGTTTTTATGTTTCTATGAAGTGCTTTGAGATATTGGTTATGGAACACATTAAATCCAGCCTACCAGGCAACCTTGATCCACTGGGTTCATCTACCGCCACAACAGGTCCACGGCAGATGCTATCTTACTTGAAATGCAGCCGAATTTTGAATATAAAATACAATACGATACGATACGATACGAAACGATAGAATATTTATCCCAGAAGGGAAATTGATCTGCCAACAGTCATAAAAACACAAAATACATGAAACATTAAATTGAAGTGATGAGTGGAAACGATTGAGGGATGTGCAAAGATTGGGGGGGGGGGGGGGTCAGTATCAGTCTTCGCCTCAAAAGAAGGGGGAGGAGTTATACAGTTTGATAGCCACAGGGAAGAAGGATCTCCTGTGATGTTCTGTGCTGCACCTTGGTGGAACCAATCTGTTGTCCAGAATGCTCCGCAGCTTGAGGAACATCCTCCCCTCCAAGACCACCTCCCATGAATCCAATCCGTCCCCAGAAGTTGGCACTGGCCGCCCCTGATTGGTAGAACATCTGCAGCATCTCACTGCAGACGTTGAAGGAACGGAGCCTTCTCAAAAAAGTGCAACTGGCTCTGTCCCTTCTTGTACAGGGCCTCAGGGTTCCTGGACCAGTCCAGTGTGCTGTCGATGTACACTCCAAGGTATTTGTACTCCCTGGTAAACTGCACATCTGCACCATTAGGGAGACAGGGGACAGGGGTGTTCCTCTCCTCCTTAGGTCCACCACTACTTAGTCTTGTCAGTGTGGAGCTGCAGGTGATTCAGCCCACACCACTCAGCAAAGTCATTGACTACACCTCAGTATTCAGCTTCTCTCCCCTCACTGATGCAGCCCACAATTGCAGAGTCATCTGAAAACTTCTGCAAGTGACAGGAGTCTGTTGTATCTGAAGTCCGTGGTGTAGATGGTGAACAGGAACAGAGAGAGGATCCCCGGTGGGGCCCCAGTGTTGCTCACTACCATGCCCGAGACTCAGTTCTGTAGTCAGACATACTGTGGTCGTCCAGTCAGGTAGTTGGAGATCCAGGACACCAATGGAGCATCCACCTGCATCTTCGTCAGTTTGCTCCCTGGCAGTGCAGGCCAGATGATGTCAAAAGCACTGGAGATGTAAAAAAAACATGACTCTCACAATGTTTCCCGGCTTATCCAGGTGAGCAAAGGAATGATGGAGCAGGTGGATGATGATGTCCTCAACTCCCATCTTTATTTGGTAAGTGAACTGCAGGGGGTCCAGGTAGGGTTTAACCAGGGATCACAGGTGAGTGAGCACCAGCCGCTCCAGGGACTTCATGATGTGTGAAGTCCGCGCCACTGGTCTGTAATCATTGGAGGAGCTGGGGTGCGTAATCTTTGCAACAGGAACCAGGCAGGATGTCTTCCACATCACAGGAATCCTGAGGACATAGTCCTTTTGATCTCTGTCAATGGTGTCAAACAGTGTACCACAAATTAGGCTTACTTTTAACTGAAAAGTTCGCTGTGTGCAGAACTGATATAATAACGTTTATTGAATATCTTACAGACTTACTCATATGAAGAAGTTGATGCCAAGATTCTTCAAAAAGGAATAGAGCTGATGGCATAGTCATTACCATGAATCACTGAAAATGTTGTTATTAGTTTTCCAAACGTGTCAACTCCGCATCTATTCTACTTATAAATATGAATTTCTGGACCATGTGAATATAAAATAACGAATGATCATTCCGGCTGGTTTCACATTATAGTGAACCAAATATTAAGTAAAGATGTGGGGGAGTACAGAAAGGGGATTAAGAACCTCGTAACCTGTGCCAACACAACAACCTCTCCTGCAATGGTGACTAGACAAAGAAGATAGTGATCGACTTCAGGAAGCACCATCTTGAAGCTGCGGTCTCCGATGGGGATTCAGGACTTACCTGGACTTACCTGTCACCACATCTGGATGCCCACAGCGGCGACTGTGGAGGGTTGTGGTCCCGACCACGAGGGGAAATGGACTGACCAAACTTTGTGCCTTCTACCACAGTGATGAATGCTGTGGTGGATGTTTGTGTTAAATTTCTATTGTATATTGTGTGTTCTTATTTTTATTGTACTACTGCAGGCAAATTCATTTCACTGCACTTTATGTGCAAATGATGAATAAAACTTGACTTGACTCCTACTGAAGGCAAACATGCCAAATATCTCCTTCACCAAACTGTCTACTTGACTCACTACTTTTAGAGAACCATACACCTATATTCCTTGACCTTTCTGTTCTACAACACCAACAGGTCTCCAACATTTGCTCGATAAGTCTAGCCCTGGTTCGACATACCAACGTGCAACAAGATCACATTTGTCAGAGTTATAATCCATTTGCTATTCATTGGCAACCTTCGCAACTGCTCTACATCCTGTTGTAAATTTAGATATCCTTCCCCACTGTCCACTATGCTGCAAATGTTGGTGTTAGCTGCAAAATTATGAACAATGTTCATTAAATAATCATCCAAATGGGCCCAGCACCAACCGCTGTGGCACCCAACTGGTCACAGGACTCCAATCAGAAAAAAAACACAGTCCTCCACTCCTCCCTCCGAGCCAATTTTGAATCTAATTGACTTTCACTTGGTAATCTAATCTTTCAGATTAGCCTACCTTGTGGGACTTTGTCAGAAATTATACCTGAAGATTCCCTTGATTTATGCCTATAATGTGGGTATCCTTCACGTTCTCCTCCTGAAAATGTAGACACAGATGGCTGCCGAAATAAAGGGGACTCGTGGGAGTTGGCTGATGGGTTGCACATTGAAGAAAAGCTCTGCTAGGTTTGCATCTCCCATGCCTTGCCACAGAATACCAGCACAGCAACTGGATAATTACTGTAGACACAGTAGACACCAGCCAGCATTTCCATTTTAATACTTACTCTAATGAGTTTCTAACAACGACTCATGAAACCTTAATGTAAATACCTGGAAGGCAATAAACCAGCACTTAGCGAGAATGATTAAGTGCTGGATTTTGTATATTCAGTGCTGGGAGTTTCAAACTATCAAGCTCCTGAGACCTAGCATCAAGGGATTTGGAGAAGATGCGGTCAAGCCAAAAACCTCACGAGATTGGCACTCATTTAATAATGTCCTTCTAAATACCAAAACATAAATAAATACATCACCTAATCCACCAATTAAATAATTTTACTATATCGGGCAGCAAGGTGGCACAGCAGTAGAGTTGCTGCCTTACAGCACCAGGGACCCAGATTCAATCCTGACTACAGGTGCTGTTTATACGGAGTTTGTACGTTCTCCCCATGACCAAGTGGGTTTTCTCTGGATGTTCCAGTTTCCTCCCACACTACAAAGACATACAGGTTTGGAGGTTAATTGGCTTTGGTATAATTGTAAAATTGTCCCTAGTGTGTGTATGATAGTGTTAATGTGCGGGGATCGCTGGTCGGCGCATACTCGATGGGCCGAAGGGCCTGTTTCCACACTGTATCTCGAAACTAAACTAAACTACTCAAAAATGCTGAACCATAATGGTAGATTCCATCTTTTCAAAGAAATTGGGGAAAGCAAATGTAATTGGCAATTTAGAAGCTGATCTCCTGCCCACAGCCATCCCCACATGCCAGTCCTTTGAGGAGGGAGAAAATGAGAAAGAGGAGAAAGTCCAGACGAATCCTTCCTTTCAGATTAAAAATCATAGGTTGTGTAAGAGATTCCTGGATCACATTGAGGAGAGGGACCAGGCATCATTACAGGATGGTTCCAAACACAGACTGAAGAGCTGAATTGCAGAGGTGAGGTGAAAGTGACTGTTCTTAACTTCAGGGAAGAGTTTAGCCAAGTTTCTCATTAAAGCACAGCCGTAAAACTGAAGCCAATAGGAATCATAGGGGCAACACTTCAGTACCACATCTAGCATAAAGGAAGGTGGTTGTGGTGCTGGGAGTCAGTCACACCCAGCGTTGCTCAGGGCAGTGTCCTAGACCCGGACATATACAGCTGCTTCAGCAATGAACCTTTCTTCAGTCGTATGGTGAGCAGCGAACACTTGCTAATGATTGCAAAGTGTTCAATATCATTCAAAATTCCTCAGTACAAGAAACAAATGGAATACAGAAAATTGAGGCATGGGTTGCTATGTGAAAAGCAATATTTGCATCACAGGCAAGGATTAGGTCTAATAAAAGAGAATCTAGTACCTACCTGTGACACCTTACTTCAACTTCTCATAAAATAAAGATCAAACTTCAAATGGTAAGTTCTCGTTTAATCTTTCTATTTTATGTCAAAGTCACGTGAGTGACTACGTGAAGCCTTCGAAGCTCTGTGGTTTCATGCAGTAAACCAATCTGTGTGTGAAACACTTAAACAGACAAACCATAAATGGTAGAAAAGACATGGGTTATTAACAACATGATGCTAACTGACATACATGTCCCTTGCCCTTAATCTGACCACAGTCCCAATTGGCTTTGAGTTAGACAATAACTCATGCAACATTGTTCAGAATTCTATCTGCAATCATCCAGACCTATTCAACCAAATGTTATAACTTCTCCAAGTGCACTATAACCATATAACCATATAACAATTACAGCATGGAAACAGGCCATCTCGGCCCTACAAGTCCGTGCCGAACAAATTTTTTTTCCCCTTAATCCCACCTGCCTGCACTCATACCATAACCCTCCATTCCCTTCTCATCCATATGCCTATCCAATTTATTTTTAAATGATACCAATGAACCTGCCTCCACCACTTCCACTGGAAGCTCATTCCACACCGCTACCACTCTCTGAGTAAAGAAGTTCCCCCTCATATTACCCCTAAACTTCTGTCCCTTAATTCTGAAGTCATGTCCTCTTGTTTGAATCTTCCCTATTCTCAAAGGGAAAAGCTTGTCCACATCAACTCTGTAAACCTATGTATACCTCCTGCTGTTGCAAGATGATCAAATGGGAATATCCATTCTATTAACTGCTAATGAGCCAGCCCCCTTGGAAGGGTGAGACATGAAATGATTTGAATTCGCCCCCGCTATTAGCTGCTTACCCTCTATTCATGTTGAGATAGTCTGTACCAGGAATCTCTTGAGAAAACTATTAAATAACAATGAAGAAACTATCCTTCATCTTATAGGTACTAGTAAGCTCATTGTACCTGTATACATAATAACACCCCAATCTCCGATCTGGTGGGTATGCTGTCAACTCCAAATTGTACCCAACCGTGCCCGGTGTGCTTGATGAGATCATTCCCATAACAAGCTACCCTCATGTCAGTTTTGACCCAGAGACCGAGCTGGAGATTAAGTAAAGACTGTGTTCTTTGTGCTGAAATCAGTTGCTAAAAGCATAATTAACTTAAAAGATACTGCTCCCATTAGGACTACAGTAGATGAATATCTGCATAATTATTTTTACTGATACACATTCCGCACTACTATGAGTGTAGACTTTAGAGTGTTCATATAAAATACACCTTGCATAACATTAGTCAACAGTGGGTGAATAACCAATCATTTATTGTCCCACTTATAGTACTAGACAGAAGGACAAAGCAGCACGTGCAATGTCACTTGTGCTATAACATAATCGCTTCTCTAAGCCCAACCTGAAAGAACCACAAACCTTTGCTACTTCTGTTTAAAAGTAGCTCACATGTGTCTTCTTCACAAACTTTCCATACAACGGTGCAGAGCTAGCTGCACGAGAAATAGGCTGAACTAGCCATCACTCGTGACTTTGAGTAAGTAGAAGCTTCTTTCAGCCGCCTTTTACAATGGACACCCTGAATGAGTAGGCCAAATTGGCACTATTAAAATTCATGTCGCCTCATCTTTAATATCGTAAGCGGCATCTACTGTTAAAACCCTAGTCTTATCAGCTACAAAAGCAAGTTGTCTATAAACTCCATGACACAATGCCCTTTTGATCTGAGTAGGGCAGCATTAGCTTTAGAATCTTTGTAAATAGCCTCGGCCTGAAGACAACCCCTAGGTAGAGCCTAAAATTTCCACCACTGGCTTGTCATCAAAAAACACCAGATAAATCTGTGCCTCTCGTGTATAGATATGGAAAAGTGTGCCTCTTCAAGATCGATTGAGGCCCTAAATCCTCTCAATCAGCTAAATTGCTGAAAGACAATTATCCATCTTAAACTGGTTAACCAAACACATGATCAGACTAGCCAAATCTTAACCTGATTTGGCATGCTCCACTTTTTTTCAACTTTGAGAAAATATTAGAACTATACCCCACTTGTTCTTGAGCAGACTACTCATCCTTATGAGATGTCTCTGTTTCCACTTGGATAACCATAGGATGGAAATATTGACCACAAGGATGGAAATTTTTGGCTTCTCTTGCCGTGGAGGTATAATCAACCAGAAATGAACCTTCTAATTCGGTGTGATTTGTAAACTGGAAAATTCCAGAGGTTATCTGTCCCCACCTGTTTGTCGAACCCTGACTTAAATATCGACAGCAGCTCTCATGTGACTAATGTAATAACATTCACATACTCAAACCACCCACCTCCAGCTCAATGTTGCTTTGCTGTCCATGAGAAGACAGACGATGACTGAAGATGAGATCAAAGCAGTTTCTGAGAAAGCACTTGCTATAACATCCACCAAGAAGATCCTTGACCTCAGACAGAAGACTAACAGTCAGCTGATCCTAGACTTTGCTCTGTCCCTTTGCACATACATCATGACCCGCTGGGGACAGTACTGAGTATGAAGAAAGCACAGCAACCATGATGAGCACAGAACCAGCGGATAAAAGCTCTCTGGCTTTGATAGAAGAGTAGGCCTGGTGCTCCAACCAGCCTCCGTGGAGCAGTATCCTCTTACTCTTGAGAAATATTAGCATAAATTGGATAGGCTTCAGGCCTGTACCATCCTAGTCGAATTGAGTTTAGACTGCATATAACACAGACGACCCTCTACTGACCTTGTACAAGGTGAATCCTTCCCTGAGAAGTCTCAAAACTTTCTGGATTAAGCCTTTTGACTTAGATTTTGCCTTAACTGATGGCATTAACCTACAACCTCCCGTGTCTGACTGAATTAGAACATACATCAGATCCTTATGCGACTAGAATTGAAGCGTAGGATCCGCTTGGTGTGGGAATACGAGTTCCCTGCCAACTCGTCACAGTCAGAGTCACCCTCAGAGTGAAAATATCATAATGCAACCCTGAACCAGGAATTGCTGCCGCAGTCGTCTGCCTGGAACGACCTATCTCAGTCGCCAGAGAGCACAACACATTCTCTTCACCAAGGTGAGAGCGATGGCCCTGGGCCTAACAAAGGCCTCTGGCTAGGTCTGAATTGAGTAGGTCTGGTGTTCCAACCAGCCTCAGAGCAGTGCTTCCAGCCATTAGTTTATATATAGAGGTGAAATGCCAAGATACTGGAGCCATACCCACATAGGATGGTTCTACCACCCCTGCAGCCGCCTAAAATTCTCCCTGCAAGTCATAACCTTGCTAACATCTCTCCTCTCCAAAGAGATACATTGCAGGCTGCATGTTACTGGCCCTGCATAAATGAGCAACATTTTTGGGAATTACCTCAGGCCTTGTAGTGTTATGTGAAGGTAATTTAACTCCAACTGTGTATTACATAGAAGTGCTAAAGCATCTTCTGCACTATCGAGAGCTGAACCCATCTACTGCCCTTGCAAAGGCTGAAATGACATCAGTTAATAGGTTGAATAGGCTGAAATTTAATTCTTGCCCACGTATCACCACTGAGATATCCCAAATGGTGAGATTGACTTTTGGAACATCCAAAGTCTGGCAGTTCATTAGAACTGGTATATTTACCAGCCATATCCAACACATGCCTCCTTAGCTGATGAGGAGTTAAATCACTGATGCTCTTAGCCAGATTTCCTCCAGTGGGTCTCCTATCCCCGAAGGGATGGCAAATTATGTGACAAGAGCCGGAACTCCTTCATATGATTAACTGCAGCAGATCCCCCATAAGTTCAGGGAATTCGAATTCCTTGACGACATCCCCATAGTCAGAGTTACTTATGTAATAATCTCCAGTACTCCCCTCCACTGAGCGGGAGCTAAATCAACGCAACCCTGAACCAAGTGTGTTGAGTGGGAGATATTGTAACGCAAACCTGAGCCAGGTATTGCTTCCCCTCTTCTGAACGGGAGATATATAACACAACCCTGAGCCAGTTGTTCCACAGGCATCTGACAGGAGCATCCTGTAGGTGTCTCCTGAGCCAGGAGCACAATTATATTGTATACACACTGGGTAGATCAAGCCTGCTAATGAATCCGAGTCTGGGCTTGCTCCCTTCTGGAGCCTCAACAGAGTCTAGAGGGGAGGAATATAACCCAACCCTGAGCCAGGTGTTGCTTCGTTCAGGCATCTAGCTGGCTCCCGTTTTGAGCCTCAACCAGTTGCCTGCTCCATTAGGAGCCCCAAAACCTGCTCCTTCTCAGAGCCTCGACGCGGAGCCACCGGCCATGCCATCAGCCTATTGAATCCCACCGCCTGCTCCCTCTTTGAGCCTTAATGGCGATAGCTTCACCGGCCGACCCGTCAGCCTAATGAATGAAGCTGCCTGCCAGCTCCTTTTGTTTTAAGAGCCTCCACGGCGGTTGTTCCGGCCGAGCCGTCAACTGATTAAATTCCAGCCGCCAGCTCCTTTATGGAGCCTCCATGGTGGTCACTGCACCGGCCGAGACATCAGCCGAAAAATTTAAACCGCCAGCTCCTTACAGAGCCTCCACGGTGGCAGCTGCACAAGCCGTGCCAGCTTCTCCGGGCCCGCTGCCCCGATTTTCGGAGCAGCAGCCTGTTCCTGCAACAAAAAAAACCCTTACCTGCCGGAACAGTTTCAAACTGCTCCGATTCTCGCGCTATGCGTCGACGTATTGACACGCATGCGGGCTGGCAGGCTCTTCACATAGTCACTCACATGACTTCGATATAAAATTAACTCCCCCCCCATCACTGGTGTAATGTGGTGGTAGTATGTACCAGCTGTAAAATACACTGCAGTTACGTATCTAGGCAACTCTGACTGCTGTGTCCACTATCACCAAGGTGCTTAAAGTTCCTAGGAGTAAATATCACCAGTAACTTGTCCAGGATCTGTCACATCATGGCAATGGCCAAGAAAACACACAAATGGCTCTATTTCCTTGCAACATATCCCAACAACCCTAGAACTTCTGCAGATGTGATGTAGAAAGTATTTAATCAGGATGCATCATTGCATGGTTTGGGAACAGCTCCATCCAAGATTGCAATAAATTGCCGAGAGTTGTGGACATAGCCCAGACTATCATGCAAACCAACCTTCCTTTCAGGGACTCCATCTAAATTTCACGCTGCCTTGACAAGGCCACCAACATAATCAAGTACCAGTCTCACCCTCTTCCTCTCATTGCCTCTTCTCCCCTCTCCCATCAGGCAAGCGGTACAGAGGTTTGAATATACATTACAAAATTCTTAAGGGGTTGGACAGGCTAGATGCAGGAAGATTGTTCCCGATGTTGGGGAAGTCCAGGACAAGGGGTCACAGCTTAAGGATAAGGGGGAAATCCTTTAAAACCGAGATGAGGAGAACTTTTTTTCACACAGAGAGTGGTGAATCTCTGGAACTCTCTGCCACAGAGGATAGTTGAGGCCAGTTCATTGGCTATATTTAAGAGGGAGTTAGATGTGGCCCTTGTGGCCAAGGGGATCAGAGGGTATGGAGAGAAGGCAGGTACGGGATACTGAGTTGATGATCAGCCATGATCATATTGAATGGCGGTGCAGGCTCGAAGGGCCGAATGGCCTACTCCTGCACCTAATTTCTATGTTTTTCTATGTTTCTATACCTCTAGATTCAGTGACAATTTTTTCCCAACTGTTATCAGGTAGCTGAACCAACCTCTCACCATTCAGAGTGCGGTCCTGACCTCCCATCTATTTCATTGGAAACCTTTGAACTAACAGACGTTATCAGACTTTATCTTGCAGTAAATAATATACCCTTTATCCTGTATCTGTACACTCTGGACTGCTTGATTGTAATGATGTATAGCCTTTTTGTTAATTAGATAGCATGCAACAAAGAAAGCGTTTCACTGTACGTCAATACAAGTGACAATAATAAACTCAACTAAATTAAGCTGGGTGAAAGGTGCAGGAAACATCACAACCTGCAGATTCCCTTTTAAGGCAAACACCATATTTTTACCTTATTATAAGTTGGCTCCTCATCATTGCTGAGTTTGAACTCTGAAGCTCCTGACCACTGTTGGAATACCTTCAACAGAAGGATGACAGTTCAAAAATACAGCAGTCCATCGCCACCTTCTCAAGAGCAATTAGAAATGGGCAATAAATGATGGCCTTCACAGCTACATCTAGATCTCAAATATGAATAAGATAAAATAATCAGAGTCACTCCACTGCAGGGCTCCAGGCAACTGAGGTCATGTCCGTGGGCCAGATACAGGTTGGTTGGTCTTCCCAGATGTAAATTAGCACCTTTTTCAGGCCTTAATGCTTTACTGTTGCAGGTGTGGTCTTCAAAGAGGGGTCATGACCTTCAAACACACAGTACTGAAACCCTTCACTTTTATCTCAAACTTCAGCAGCATTAGCAACAGAGTACCAAGGTTGACCATTCCACTATTTAAATCAATCTGATCCTTGGGTAGAAAGGAAAATCTCTGATTCATATTTTGAAATATTCAACATTCAAAATCCTTAATATTAAAGTAACCAATCATTCGCTGTAATTTTTATAATCAATAATTTGGGTAATATGTTGAAACTAGTTTAGTTTATTGTAATGTGTTACAATAAACTATTCCTACTGTAATGAGGTACAGTGAGAAGTTTTTGTTGCATGCTAACCAATCAACAGAAAGACAACACATGATTTCATTAGAGCTATCCACAGTGTACAAATACATGATGAAGGGAATAAGTCTGATTAAAGATGGTATGGATGAATGAAGGAATGAATGAATTAATTGAATGAATGAATGCATGCATGAATGAATGAATGAATGAATGAATGATTGAATGAATGTATGAATAAGTTTGGTAGCCAAAAGTGCTGGAGAAACTCAGCAGGTGCGGCATCTATGGAGCGAAGGAAATAGGCAACGTTTCGGGCCGAACCCCTTCTTCAGACTGATGTAGGGTGGGGGTAGGAAGAAAAAAGGAAGAGGCGCCAGAGGGCTGAGCAACTGGAAATTAGAAACATAGAAACATAGAAAGTAGGTGCGAGAGCAGACCACCAGGTCCATCGAGCCCGCACCGCCATTCGCTCATGGCTGAACACTAAACAGACACACTTACCCACAAACAGTAGACACAAGACACAGAACACAAGACACTACCCTCCCCTTTATACCGCTATCACCCCTCTCCACCCCAAGAACCTCATGATCTCCTGGGGGAGGCAAAAAACCGGATAAAAACCCAGGTCCAATTCGGGAAAAAAATCCGGGAAATTCCTCTCCGACCCCAATCTAGGCGATCGACACTTGTCCAGGAGATCACTCAGGTCTTACTATACTAACCATACCTAGGTCCATATCCCTGCCCTCTCCCCATAGCCCCTTATCCCCTTGGCAGCTAAAAAACCATCTATTTTAGTCTTAAATATATTTAAAGTTTCTGCTTCCACTGCTCCCTGGGGCAGTGAATTCCATAAATTAACCACCCTCTGGGTGAAGAAGTTCTTCCTCATCTCAGTTTTAAAAGAGCCCCCCCTTATTCTGCAACTATGTCCCCTAGTTCTAGTTTCCCCGATCATTGGGAACATCCTCGGGGCATCCACCCGATCAAGGCCCCTCACGATCTTATATGTTTCAATGAGATCGCCTCTCATTCTTCTAAACTCCAAAGAGTAGAGTTCCAGCCTACTTAACCTTTCCTCATATGTCAATCCCCTCATTGCAGGAATTAATCTTGTAAACCTTCGCTGCACTGCCTCCAGGGCTAGTACATCCTTTCTTAAGTATGGACCCCAGAACTGTACACAGTATTCCAAATGTGGTCTCACTAATACTGTGTACAGCTGCAGCAAGACCTCCGTGTTTTTATACTCAATCCCCCTAGCAATAAAGGCCAAAACTCCATTGGCCTTCCTGATTGCTTGCTGCACCTGCATACTAACTTTCAGTGATTCATGTACTAATACCCCTAGATCCCTTTGCGTTGCATTACAACGCAGCTCCTCCTCATTTAGAAAATAACTTGCCCTATCATTTTTTTTCCCAAAGTGAATGACTTCACATTTATTAGTATTAAATTTCATCTGCCAAGTTGTTGCCCACTCACCTAGCTTATCTATATCCTTTTGCAGACTCTTCCTATCCTCCTCATCCCCTACTTTTCCTCCCATTTTTGTATCGTCCGCAAATTTTGATATATTACACTTGGTTCCCTCCTCCAAATCATTTATATAAATTGTGAACAACTGGGGTCCCAGCACCGACCCTTGCGGAACCCCGCTAGTTACCGGTTGCCATCCCGAGTATGAACCATTTATCCCCACTCTCTGCTTCCTATTTGTTAGCCAATCCTCTACCCATGCTAATATATTACCCCCAATCCCATAATTTTTTATTTTTAGCAATAGTCTCTTATGTGGCACCTTGTCAAAAGCCTTTTGGAAGTCCAAGTATACCACATCCACCGGTTCCCCTTTATCCACCCGGGTTGTTACTTCCTCAAAGAATTCGAGCAGATTCGTTAAACAGGACTTCCCCTTCACAAAACCATGCTGGTTCTGTCCGATGAAGTCATGTTTATCCAAGTGCCCCGTTAGTGTTTCTTTAATAATTGTCTCTAACATTTTACCCACCACCGATGTTAGACTAACCGGTCTATAGTTACCCGCCTTCTGTTTACTTCCTTTTTTAAATATAGGTGTTACATTGGCCATTTTCCAATCGACTGGGACCGTTCCTGCCTCCAGGGAGTTTTGGAAAATTATCACCAATGCATCCACAATCCCCACCGCTATCTCCCTCAAGACCCTTGGATGTAATCCATCAGGCCCAGGGGATTTATCCTCCTTCAGTCTCATTAATTTCCCTAATACCACCTCCTTGGTGATCTTAATAGTATTTAGCTCCTCCATTCCTACCGCCCCCTGTTTATCCAGCGTTGGAATATTTTTTGTGTCTTCTATGGTGAAGACTGATACAAAATACTTGTTTAATGCCTTTGCCATTTCCATGTTCCCCACCAACAACTCTCCAGTCTCACCCTCCAATGGACCAACGTTCACCTTAGCCACCCTTATTCTTTTTATATAGCTATAAAAACTCTTACTATTAGTTTTTATATTGTTCGCTAAATTCCTTTCATAGTCTATTTTCCCCGTCTTAATTAATCTCTTAGTTATTTTTTGCTGACCTTTAAATGCTTCCCAATCCTCTACCCTCCCACTATCTCTGGCTACCTTATATGCCCTTGCCTTCAGCCGAATACTATCCTTTATAGTTTTACTGAGCCATGGCTGGCTGTTCTTACCCTTACCCCTTTTTTTCTTCATAGGAATAAATTTTTCTTGAAGGTTATACAGTATACCCTTAAACGTACACCACTGCTCATGTACCGTCTTATTCTTGAGTCTGCTATCCCAGTCAACTTTGATCAGCTCAGTCCTCATACCTTCATAATCCCCCTTATTTAGACTAAGCACCCTAGCCTGAGTTTCAACCTGCTCCCCTTCTATTTGAATATGGAATTCGACCATATTGTGATCACTTGTTCCCAACGAGTCCCTAACTATGACATTTTTAATTAATCCTGCTTCATTACACAGGACCAGATCCAAAATTGGAGAAGTCAATGTCCAAGCTGCTGGGGTGTCCAAGCAAAATATGAGGTGCTGCACCTCCAATTTCCAGTGGTGCTCCTTTGGCCATGGAGGAGACCCGAGACAGAAAGGTCGGATTCAGGATTCGGATTCAGTCGGAGGGGGAGTTGAAGTGCTGAGCCACCAGGAGATCAGGTAGGTTATTGTGGACCGAGCGGAGGTGTTCAGCGAAATGATCGCCAAGCCTACGCTTGGTCTCACCGATGTAGATCAGCTGACAACTAGAGCAGCGGATGCAATAGATGAGGTTGGAGAAGGTGCAGGTGAACCACTGTCGCACCTGGAATGACTGCCTGGGTCCTTGAATAGAGTCGAGGGGGGAGGTAAAGCGACAAGTGTAGCGTTTCTTGCGGCTGCAAGGGAAAGTGCCCGGGGAGGGGGTGTTACGGGTGGGAAGGGAAGAATTGACCAGGGAGTTATGGAGGGAGCGGTCTTTGCTGAAAGCAGACGAGGGGGAGATGGGAAGATGTGGCGAGTGGTGGGGTCACGTTAGAGGTGGCGAAAATGACGGAGGACTATTTGTTGTATGTAACGGCTAGTGGGGTGAAAGGTTAGGACTAGGGGGACTCTGCCCTTGTTACGAGTGGGGGGATGGGGAGAGAGAGCAGTGTTACGGGGTATTGAAGAAACCCTGGTGAGAGCCTCATCTATAATGGGGGAGGGGAACCTCCATTCCCTGAAGAATGAGGACATTTCCAATGCCTTGGTGTGGAACACCTCATCCTGGGAGCAGATGTGGCGTAGACGGAGGACTTGGGAGTAGGGGATGGAGTCCTTACAGGAAGCAGGGTGGGAAGAAGTGTAGTCTAGATAGCCATGGGCAAAGATCTTATAGCAGAGCAAGATAGCCTACTCCTATGCAAAACATGTAGTATGGTCATGGGCAGATTCATGGGCAATTATAGGACCCATTTTAGCAACCAGCCTCCACCATCTTGCCTCCGCCATCTTGCCTCTGCCATCATGCTTCCGGATCTTTGCTTCCGCCTCCGCTCTGGAATCTAAGGAATCTTCGCTTTGTCCATGGCAGTGTCCAAATCTACTAATGTTGCATTCTGCTCTGCTGTAAGCTGCTCCAATCGGCAAGGTAGGCGACCCAACTTGTCTTTCCTCAGGTTCCCCGTTAAGGAGGAAAGGTAAGAAACCATTTATTACTTCTGTGGCATATTGAAATTTTATTTAGCATGTTCAATCTCTCACTGTAGTTAGATCATTGAGCTCAGATAGTCGAGTCCTCATGGCAACATCCTTTTAAAAATCGGCTCCTCAAGAGCATTTTCTTTCTACCTCCATGTTATTTAATGCAGAATAAGAACATATTGACTCTGGTTTGTACTGAGAATTTTATTAAGTCTGCCCAAACTTTCACTATAGTTCAGATCTTAGAGCTGGGTGCACCGCTTTGTCTCAGGTACAGTCGAGGCCTCAATAGGTGCAGGAGTAGGCCATTCGGCCCTTTGGGCCAGCACCGTGGTCATGGCTAATCATCCACAATCAGTACCCCGTTCCTGCTTTCTCCCCATATCCCCAGACTCCGCTATTTTTAAGAGCCCTATCTAGCTCTCTCTTGAAAGCATCCAGAGAACCAGCCTCCACTGCCCTTTGAGGCAGAGAATTCCACAGACTCATCACTCTCTGTGAGAAAAAGTGTTTCCTCGTCTCCTTTCTAAATGGCTTACTCCTTATTCATAAACTGTGGCCCCTGGTTCTGGACTCCTCCAACATCAGGAACATGTTACCTGCCTCTAGCATGTCCAAGCCCTTTACAATCTTATCTGTTTCAATAAGATCCCTTCTCATCCTTCTAAACTCCAGAGTGTACAAGCCCAGCTGCTCCATTACCAGCATGCTTACTTTCATAGTCAGATATACAAGGAACCCCAGATTCCATTGTACTACCCCTTTTGCCAACTTGACGCCATTTAAATAGTGCTGGAATAGGTGCAGGAGTACTAGTTGCCTCATGGCAACATCCTTGTAAAAATCTTCTCAAGAGCATTTTCTTTCTACCTCTCTGTTATTTAATGCAGAATAAGAACATATTGACTGCATGATATTTTCTGTAATTTCAAATGTCGACAGTGTGTCCAGAATACTCGCCGACATGATCTCCTACACTGAACTGCGGAGTATTTGTCAAATAACTGCCATCTTATGTACATTGTGTGAAATTGTGATTTGTTAGCTGCACAAAACAATGCAAATGGCGATTTATTTATTATTGTATCTACGTTGGACGTTTGCTCTTTGGTGTAAGCAGGGGTGGGGCTATCATTGTGTTACATATGTTGAATTGTACATCACTTTCACTGGTTAGCTGATATGCTGCGCATTGCAACCCTGTATATCTCGCACACAGAATAATGTGAATTATGTAAATCTTACTATGCATGTCAGAAATAAAGTGTTAACCATGTTAATGGATTTCTATTATGAATTATTTAAAATTGAGTGGGTTGGTGCAATATTGGTGCCATATGCTGCTAATGTGTCGTTATCAGATATTCAGTGTTAAAAAGAGAATTAAATCACAATAAAAGCAAAAAGATGGTCCCCCCACAGCGTGCGGGGAGTCTGGCCTGGATCAGCACGGCAGAGGCACCAAAGTGAAGTTGCGGGGAGGTGTACAATGTTTTTTATTTAATGCTGTCCCTTGATGATACTAAGATCGGTGGGGTTGTGAATAATGAAGTAGATTTTCAAAGTCTACAGAGAGATTTATGCCAGTTGGAAGAGTGGGCTGAAAGATGGCAGATGGAGTTTAATGCTGATAAGTGTGAGGTGCTACATCTTGGCAGGACAAATCAAAATAGGACGTACATGGTAAATGGTAGGGAATTGAAGAATGCAGGTGAACAGAGGGATCTGGGAATAACTGTGCACAGTTCCCTGAAAGTGGAATCTCATGTAGAAAGGGTGGTAAAGAAAGCTTTTGGTGTGCTGGCCTTAATAAATTAGAGCATTGAGTATAGAAGTTGGGATGTAATGTTAAAATTGTACAAGGCATTGGTGAGGCCAATTCTGGAGTATGGTGTACAATTTTGGTTGCCTAATTATAGGAAGGATGTCAACAAAATAGAGAGAGTACAGAGGAGATTTACTAGAATGGTGCCTGGGATTCAGCAACTAAGTTACAGAGAAAGGTTGAACAAGTTAGGGCTTTATTCTTTGGAGCGCAGAAGGTTAAGGGGGGACTTGATAGAGGTTTTTAAAATGATGAGAGGGATAGACAGAGTTGACGTGGAAAAGCTTTTCCCACTGAGAGGAGGGAAGATTCAAACAAGGGGACATGACTTGAGAATTAAGGGACAGAAGTTTAGGGGTAACATGAGGGAGAACTTCTTTACTCAGAGAGTGGTGGCTGTGTGGAATGAGCTTCCAGTGAAGGTGGTGGAGGCAGGTTCGTTTTTATCATTTAAAAATAAATTGGATAGTTATATGGACGGGAAAGGAATGGAGGGTTATGGTCTGAATGCAGGTATATGGGACTAGGGGAGAATACGTGTTCAGCACGGACTAGAAAGGTCGAGATGGCCTGTTTCCGTGCTGTAATTGTTATATGGTTATATGGATATATGGTCTAGTCTGAAATAAAGTTCATCATTGGATATAAAAATCGGAAGAAATGTAAATGTATGTATTATATTATTATATACATCTATATCACATTCATGTATGTGTGTTCTTTCCAGCACAATCTAATCAGTTGTATGATCGCTGAATAAAACCATCCTTAAGTTATACATCATTTGTAAATATTGCTTAACCAAATTTAATTTTGTGAAATACTTAATTTAGATAACCCCACCATTTACAGACAGATCTCATTCCACTCTCTGGCTATTGGGAAGACCAGACCCATTTTATTGTTGAGAAACAACTCCATAGACACAAAAACATTAAGTAACATTCCAGGGCTAGAGCAACTGGAATCTTCATATTGCTATTATTTTCCCAAATACTGCAGTTGTGAACAGTGTGATTAGATGAATGAATTACAGAGTGCAAGTGTAATACAAAATCAACTCAAACACAGCATATGAGCCATTTAAAAATAAATTATTTAAAAAACATTAAAAAAGAAAATTACCAGTCAAATTTTATAAACATTTTATTTAACAATTCTTTAAAAAGAACTAACAGAATTATGAATCTAACCCTATATCACACACACAAACTGTTCCCCCGCAATGTTGATTACGCTGCAAGTCGGGTCGGGTAGGTTCCGGTTAATACAAAATCAACTCAAACACAGCTTATGAGCCATTTAAAAAGAAATGATTTAAAAAACATTAAAAAAGAAAATTACCAGCCAAATTTTATTCTTTAACAAGTATTTACAGAATTCTGAACTAACAGAATTATGAATCTAACCCTATATCACACACAAACTGTTCCCCCGCAACGTTGATTACACTGCGAGTCGGTTCGGGTCGGTTCCGGTTACTAAAATGATGCCCAGGATCCGCTCCTTAGCGCACTACACGTCAGCCCATTGCATTTCGCAGGAGTGGCCTATCTTGCTCCGCTATAAGCTCTTTGGTCATGGGAGTCAGTGGGTTTATAGTGGATGTCGGTCAGAAGTCTATCACCTGAGATGGAGATAGTGATGTCAAGAAATGGTAGGGAAGTGTCAGAAATGGTCCATGTGTATTTGAGTGCCGGATGGAAGTTGGTGGTGAAATGGATGAAGTCAGTGATGTGTGTTGGTGCAGGAGGTCGCACCAATGCAGTCGTTGATGTAGCGGAGGTAGAAGTCGGGGATGGGGCCCTGGTACGTCTCGAACAAGGATTGTTCGACCTACACTACAAAGAGGCAGGCATAGTGTGCCCATAGCTACGCCTTGTATTTGGAGGAAATGGGAGGAGTCAAACAAAAAGTTATTAAAGGTAAGGACCAACTCCGCTAGGCGGAGGAGAGTAATTAAGCGTATTGGCCAAGTATGTACACAAACAAGGAATTTGCCTTGGTGCTCCGCTCGCAAGTAATAACACGACATACAGTAAACCATTAAGAATAAATCATAAAACATTAAAACATTAAAACAGCTCAGGACCACACTCTAGTTGTTGATAGGGATGGTTCAGTTGCCTGATAACAGCTGGGAAGAAACTGTCTCTGGATCTGGAGGTATGCATTTTCACACTTCTATACCTCTTGCCTGATGGGAGGGGGGAGAAGAGGAAATGTTTGGAGTGAGACTCATCCTTGATTATGCTGCTGGCCTTGCCAAGGTGGCATGAAGTAAACGCAGTAAAGGGAAGTGATGTTGATTTGTGTGATGGTCTGGTCTGAGTCCACAGTTCTCTGAAATTTCTTGAGGTATTGGATGGAGCTGTTCCCTAACTAAGCTGTGGTGCATCTCGATAAAATACTTTATACAGCACAAAAATAGAAGTGATGCAAGTTGTTGTGGACATGTCAAACTTCCTTAGCCTTCTAAGGAAGTAGAGGCATTGGTGTGCTTTCTTGACCATCGCTTCAATATTGCTGGTCCAGGACAAGTTGTTGGAGATATTTACTCCAAGGAACGTGAAGCTTTCAATCATCTCTACTTCAGTGCTGTCAATGTATACTATTGATAAAAATTATGTTCTTCAGCTCTCAAGTACGGCTGCATCCTTAACAGCAGAACCATCACACTTTGTTGGTAATACCTCGAAGACCAAGCCCTTTGTCATTGCCCCATATATTGCTTTATGTCGAACCAATGTCAGATTTTGTTTATTAAACATGCTACATACGATAAGTGCAAGTTTTGATCTGTAGCTGGCTGGTTGGAATGCCACCAACTTCAGGTTCGCTTCAACTCATACTCCATCGAGCTTAAAAGTCTATTGCCATTCCTTTTTTGTTGCTGATCCAAATCTTAAATCTCCCCTTGCAACAACCGTAGCTTCAACAGGGCTGATTTTAGCTGTCTCATTAAAACAAAACTGACTGGACAACTGATTAAAATGGCAGTGAAATGCTTTTGGCTGCATTCCCAAAGATGGTTGTGGTTGTTGGAGTCTGTCACACTAGCCCGAGGCCAACACTGCAGGTGTTGCTCAAGGGAGTGTCCTGGGGCCAGTCATCATCAGCTGGTTCAGCAATGAACTTTCCTTCGGTCATAAGGTGAGTAGTGGAGATTTGCTAATGATTGCAGCATATTCAATTCCATTCATAATTCCTCAGTGAACGATCAATGGAGATGTAACAACACTGAAGCTGGCAATGATTAGGTCTGATAAGATAGAAACTAACCATCTTCCCTTGATAGTCAGTGACATTACCATTGCTGAGTCCCCCACCATTTTTTCCTGGAGCTCCAGGATTTTCCTGGAACACAACCAGGTCAGACACATACATACCTACAAGAGCAGATTGGAGCCGTTGTATCCCATAATGAGTGACTCATCTCCAAACATCCAAAGTTCTTCCCACCATCTACAAGGAGCAAATCAGTTTCCCCATCCACCAGAGTAATAGTTAATTCTGACCATTATTGCTGGAGTATGATGGTAGTGTGCACCAGCTGCTAAATGCACTGCAGTTGCTTGTCTATGCATCTCTGACACCATCTCCCAGAGCTGTGTCCACTATCACCAAGAAAAAACAAGGGTGAAGAGTACAACAATCATCACCAGCCTGCTTCCAAGACACACACCATCCTGTTTCGTCATTATATTGTTGGTCCCTCATCATTGCTGGGTTTAAACTCTGAAGCCCCTGGCCACTGTGGGAATTCCTTCACCGGAAGGAAAGACAGTTCAGCAAGACAGCAGCTCATCACCACATTCTATAAGGCAATTACAAATGGACAATAAATAATGGCCTTGACATCAACATCCAGAACTCAAATATGAATTAATCTGAGTCAGGTTCCATTACAGGGTTTCAGGCAAATGAAGTAATAACCCTGGGCCCGATATCCAGGAGGTAGGTTGGCATTTGTCTTAGGCCATAATACTTTACTGATCCAGTTCTGGTCTTCACTGCGTTCAAAACATCTGTCCTGGAAACCTTCACCTTCACCTCCAGTTAAAATTCCATTTGGAGTATTTTGGAGGACCATGAAACCAAGAAACCAAGATTCACAAACTTCAGCAGAATTAGCAACAGCACAACCAAGGCAAACCATTCCACTATTTAAATTAGTACATCAATCTGATCCTGCAGAGAGGAAAACTTCTGATTCATACTTTGAAATAAAACAGAGCAACATTCAAAATTCTTAATATTAAAGTAATCAGTCATTTGCTGTAATTGTTATAATCAATAATTTATATAATTTGTTGAGGCTGTCGATAAGAATCCTGTTCTGCAGCTCTTACCTCAATGACTATCGGCCAGTGGCACTAACGTCGGTGGTGAAGAAGTGCTTTGAGAGATTGATTATGGCACATATCAACTCCTACCTCGACAAGAACCTGGACCCACTGCAGTTCGCTTACCGCCATAACAGATCAACTATGGACGTGATCTCACTGGCTCTCCACTCCGCTCTGGACCACTTGGACAACAAAAACTCATATGTCAGGCTATTATTCATTCAAGAGAGAGTCAATTTAATTGTCATTTGGACCCCTGGAGGTCCAAACGAAATGCTGTTTCTGCAGCCATACATTACACACAAATAGACCCCAGACACAACATAATTACATTTAACATAAACATCCATCACATAGCTGTGATGGAAGGCCAAATAAACTTCTCTCTCCACTGCACTCTCCCCCCCCCGATGTCAGAGTCAAAGTCATAGCCCCCGGCTGGCGATGGCGATTGTCCCGCGGCCATTAAAGCCACGCCGGGTGGTGCGAGGTCGCACACCGGGTCTTGATGTTAGAGCCCCCGGCGTGCGCTCGCAGAGTCCGCGGCCATTCCAGTCGCGCAGGGCAGTGGTGTCAGGCCCCGCTCCAGGAGCTCTTCGACCCCGCAACTCGGGCGGGAGAAGTCGCCGCCGCAGAAGCCCCGAAAAGCGGTCTCCCCCCAGGGAGCCGTGGGCTCCCGGCGCCGTCGTCCACAGACCTGTAGAGAGCCTCCGACTCTCCGGCAGCAGCAGCAGCAGCAGCAGCAACAGCAGCAACAGCATCAGCATTGACTACAGCTCGGCATTTAACACAATCATCCCCTCCAAGCTGGTTACCAAACTCGCAGATCTGGGCCTCTGCGCATCCCTCTGCAATTGGATCCTCGACTTCCTCATCCACAGACCACAGTCTATCCGTATTGGTGGAAATGTGTCATCCTCGATAACAATCAGCACGGGAGCACCTCAAGGCTGCATGCTCAGCCCTCTGCTTTACTCAATTCAATTCAATTTAAAAACTTTATTGGCATGATAAAATACATCGTTATATTGCCAAAGTATAAAACATGACATACATATTTAAAATGTGTGAGTATAAATACAAGTATACAGTACTCACTCTCTACTCATGACTGCGTAGCTGGACATAATGTGAACTCCATCATCAAGTTCGCCGACGACACCACCTTTGTGGGATGAATCACTGATGGGGACAAGTCACAGAAACATAGAAAATAGGTGCAGGAGTAGGCCATTCGGCCCTTCGAGCCTGCAATATGATCATGGCTGATCATCCAACTCAGAATATAGAATTGAGATTGACCGACTGACCCAATGGTGCCAGCACAATAGCCTGGCTCTCAACACCAGCAAAACCAAGGAACTGATTGTGGACTTTGGAAGGGGTAAGATAGGGACCCACAATCCTGTTTATATCGACGGGACGATGGTGGAAAGGGTAAAAAACTTCAAATTCCTGGGCTTGCACATTTCCGAAGAGCTTTCCTGGTCCCAGCACACTGATGCAATTATAAAGAAAGCACATCAACGCCTCTACTTCTTGAGAAGATTACGGAGAGTTGGTATGTCAAAGAACACTCTCTCGAACCTCTACAGGTGCACAGTAGAGAGCATGCTGACCGGTTGCATCGTGGCTTGGTTCGGCAACTTGAGCGTTCAGGAGCGGAAAAGAATGCAGAAAGTTGTGACCACTGCCCAGTCCATCATCGGCTCTGACCTCCCGACCATCGAAGGGGTCTGTCGCAATCGCTGCCTCAAAATAGCTGCAAATATCATCAAGGACCCACACCATCCTGGCCACACATTCATCTCACCACTACCATTGGGTAGAAGGTACAGGAGTCTGAAATCTGGTACATCCAGGTTCAGCAACAGCTACTTCACCACAGCCACCAGGCAATGAAACTCACCTTCAATAAAACATCTTCAATAACACAGCCAGCCAGCACACTTTGTAGGTACTACCTCGGTGACCAAGCTCTTTGTCAATGTAACGTGGCTTCTGCTGAAACATCAATGGTTAATCCTCTGAATGCCAGTGAAGGACTACTTAGATGACAGTGACTTCCTGCTGACAGGATATTTGCATTAATATTACTGCTGGCTGATTTCTTGCCTTCTAAATCATTCCATTTCATTTTTCTCAACATTATCCTCGTAGTAAGAGGAGAGCCATGATTGATGTTTTTAGCTAGGAGAAACTATAGAAGAGAACAGGTAGAGAAAGGTTTGACTCAGTAATCTGTATTCAAAAAAGCTCAAGATGATTGGGTTGGGATGTGTATTAGCAAGAGTTGAGGCTGCATGCGACGAAACGAGATACAAGGTTACGTTTTTTTTATCATCTAAAAACAAGATCCTGTGGATAAAGCTATGAAACATAATTTGTTACCATATTGTCAGTTTAAAGAAGCAACTCAACCCAAAACATTGGCTGTTTCCCTTCACAGACGACTCACTGAGTTCCTCTAGTAGATTAGTTTTTTATTGGCATTAAAATGTTTGCGCTTGAGATCTGGTGCATATCATCACGATCATAGGATGACTGTTTGGAGATGAGTGCGGAATTTTATTGTCTATAAGATAGTTTTCACCCATGTGCGTAGAATTGGGCACTCAATTTTGTCCGGTGAGTTTCCAAGAGTTAAAAACATTGGTTGCAGATCAAACTTCAGATCCAGCCCAGAAGGTCAAGCTCACCCACGCCGAGGACTGAGGAAGGAGGACCTGACTGGAAAGCCCGGCTCGCTCGCCAGAGACCAGGGACTCGCCCGCCGTTACAATCAATTGGAGGCCCGGCCACAGCCTGGGGCTCAGCTGGACCGGTTCCCACTCCAAGAAGCCGGGCTTGTGGACTGCACGCAGCCTACACCGGTGGAGGAACCATGGCTATGCTTGGCCAGACCAACCTTGCAAAATGCCGCAGGACATTGGCACTTCATGGACAGGTCAAGAACCCTGCACATACAACAACTGCGACTTGGAAATGGCGCCAAATTGGCGACTCTGTATACTGTCTCAGTGTACTACTGCTTTACACTTGTACTGTATCCAAAATGCTTATCTATGATGTATCTAAGTGCTTGGGTACAGTGATATTAGTACTGAGCTGTATACAAAAATAAATTTCACTTAACCTCGGTACATGTGACAAATAAAGTACCATACCATACCAGTATCTGACTGTAAGTACTTATTGAGTGTCATGCACATTGATAGTGTCAGGATATCGCCAAAATGCGACAGACATTGCATCCATGTTAAGGAGAAAAATGACCATCCAATTTCTCAGTGGGTGAATTGTCAACAGGGCATGCATGGGGAACCATTTTTACAATAATTACACATACCAAACAGGCACAATTGGGGTTTTGTTACTATTTATCCATAAAAACCAAAAGAAAATAAATCCAAATTTTGCTTTAATGACTCTCATGGATGGGCCAGCAATAGTTTAAAAACATGTCACCTTGATAAACTTATGACTGCTGAAACATTTAATATTATTTACAATCATTTTTTTAAACTCTCTCAGTCGCCATTACATTAAAAATTCAAGCCTTTTGTTCTTCCCCAATTTTCACCCGCTAGTTGCCGCAGCTCTCTGTAGCAGAGAAGGATGAGGGGAAGAGTTAATTGATATCTAAACTCAAGCCCATCGTGTAAACCAGACTTGCTGCCCCCCCCCCCCCCCCCCCCCCCCCCCCCCCCCCCCCCTTGCCCCCTTTCCCCCCTTTCCCCATGATCATTCAGGCCATTTCCACAGGACCATCTAAATGTTTGCACTTTGTATAAACTTTTCATGACCTTGGGATTTTTCAAAGTGTTTTACAGCCCATGAAGTACTTTCAGAATGTAGTCATGACAAGCTCCCACCGAGAGGATCGTGCCAACGGCAAGACAGTTTGTTATTAGGATTGTTGATGGTGAGAAAAACATTGGCCCGGACAATGAGGATAACTTTCCTGCACTTTGCAAACTAGATCCATCCAAGAAAACAGAAAGACCCTCCAATTAACATCTCCAAAAATTGGCACTTCCCGCAGTTTTATGCTCCATCAGTACTATACTTAGCATCAGCCTAGAATTTTGCAGTCAAAGTTTGGAGTGCAGCTTAAACTTATAACCTCTGACTCAGATACAGGAGTGTAAACAACTGAACCATAGATGATCTTGTGAATCTCAACCTATCCCTTATACCAGCATTATGTTCTGGTAACATGCTTACGTGCACATTTTGCTTTCATTAGATAAAATGTATTTTGAGGAATTGCTGTTAATTCAAGATGTTTCTAATCAAGACAGTTATAATTACATTGATATAATTCATTGACCATTGAATAATGTTTGTAATTGATAGCTGAAGATTATCAATTGGAGAAGTAGAGTTTCTTATAATGAAGTTCCAAGCATCTTCTCCAGCAGCATAATGTTCGGGAAAAGCTGGGTGAGGTAATTGAGACTACGTTATCCTACTTGGCCAATTATAGCCTCACCACCGTGCTTTAGATGCTGCAAGGATTCCATATGTAGCCAAATGATGATCTGTTCATGGTAACAACCAGAGTACAGTAAAGTATTTCATACTGAATTGGGTCACGTAGTATGTTTAAGCAATTAAACTATGGATTGCTTAAAAAGTGACGTCACAAAAGCAGCCAGATTGTTCATAATAACTGATTGACAGATGAATTAGGTTAATCAGAGCAGGATGCCAAGAAACGTTGCAACACCATTTTGAGATTAATATTTCTATCATGGACTAAACTGAGTTGGATGCAGCCTGTTTGTCTGGTATGCATGTGGCCCAGACCTGGCCCTCACATCCAAGGCGGGTCCCTGAAACATACCAATGATCGGCACAGTGGTGCAGCTGGTAGCGCTGCTGCCTCGCGGGGGCCAGAAACCTAGGATCAAGCCTGACCACGGGTGCTGTCGGTATGGATTACAGGCCCGGGCTCAATCCTGACCTTGGATACTGTCTGTGTGCAGTTTGAACATTCTCCCTGTGCCCACGTGGGTTTCCTCCGGATGCACGGTTTCCTTCCCCTTCCTAGAGAGGTACAAGATGTACCTCTGTAAAATTGCCCCTCATATGCAGAGAGAGGATGAGAAAGTAGGATAACATAGAAATAGTGTGAACAACTGATCGATGGCTGGCATGGACTTGCTGGGTCGAACTGCCTATTCCCAAGCTGTATTTCTAGATTTAGCTAACTAAGACCCTACGATGAGCTGCGCAATGCCCAACTGAGGTCCTTCCTGATGAGTGGGGAGTAGGGGACAGAGAATTAGCTCCTGCCAATGATGTCAAGGGTTTATAACGGATGTATTTGTTTCACAGACTCTGAGATCGTTAGCAATACAAATTATTGTAAATCATTTGTTTAATAAAAATTATTTTAGGAATTAAAGAAAAAATAGGTTTTGGGGTATTGCATGCAGTTCTGGTTGCCCTATTACACAAAGGGTCAGGAGGCTTCAGAAAGGGTGCAGAAGAGGTTAAGATGCCTGGGTTAGAGGGTATTACCTACAGGGAACAGTTGGACTGATATATTGTTTTCTCTGAAATGTCAGGGGTTGTGGGAGACCTGATAGATGTATTTAAAATTATGAGAAGCACAGGAAGGGTGGACACTGGTCAGACCTCATTTGGAGTATTTTGAGCAATTTTGGGCAATCTGAGGAAGGATGTGCAGTCACTGGAGAGGTTGCAGAGGAGGTTTACGAGAATGATCCCAGGAATAAGCGGGTTAACGTATGATGAGCATTTAACAGCACTGGGCCTGTACTCGTTAACGTTTAGAAGGATAATGGAGGACATCATTGAAACTTACCGAATAATGAAAGGCCTGGATAGAGTGGATGTGGAGAGCATGCTTTCACTAGTGGGAGAGGCCAGGACCAGAGGCCATAGCCTCAGAATAAAAGGACATACCTTTAGGAATGAGATTAGGGTTCATTTAGTCAGAGGGTGATGAATCTGCGGAATTAATTGCTCAGAAGGCTGTGGAGGCAGAGTCAATGTATATATTTAAGGCAGAGATTGATAGATGTTTGATTGGTATGGGTGTCAGGGGTTAAGGGGAGAAGACAGAAGAGAGGGGTTGAGAGGGAGATAGATCAGCCATGATTGAATGGCGGAGTAGACATTTTGGGCCGAATGGCCTAATTCTGCTCCTTTCATTTATTACCTTATGAACTTGTGGACTAATGAACACTCAGACTTTTTCCCAGGATGAAAATATCAAATATTAGAGGGGCAAACTTTAAAGGAGACTAGACCAAGTGGGACCCGTGGGGTCCCTGTCACACAGGAGGCCTGGTCCCCCAACGCAACCCGTTCCCCAAACGCAATATTCCACCACTCACCCATAGGCCCCAACTGCACAGGCACGGCTTATTTCCCCTCATGCCCATCACTAATTCCCTCTCTTCACCCTCTCTCATCTTTCTCCTCTCCTCCTCCCCTCACCTCTCCCTCCCTCTCTTTTCGCCTACCCTAAGCCACTCCCTCCCTCCCTCCATAATGCCTCTCCCCTCCCTGCGCCCGTCCTCTTCCCTCCTTGTCCCCTCCCGCACCCTCCCTCTCCTTACAACAATGTTACAAATCTCACATTGGACTGGGAGTCCTGTCTTTGTTAACATTGTCCATAACCCCTCTCCCCTCCATACCCCAAGTGGGAAGCATTGGACCTCGTTCCCCCAACATAATATTCTGGTCTGGAGCCACGGGAGCCCCGCGGGAGGGGGAGGGAGGAGCGCGACACCGGGCCCAGTCCGTTTCTGTGTCCAGACGCACTCAGGGACCTGAGCTATGGTTTGAGCCGGTGCGGGCAGGCCCGCGGGGAAGCTTCTCCCTCTCCCTTCCCCATCCTGCGGCTGGTTGCATCTCCCTCTCCCTCACCCTCCTCCTCCCCCACCTGCAGCTCTGCACGCTCGGCATTTTAAAATAACTGAAAGTCAGTCAGTGACTTTTTGAGGCTGAGGTCTTAATCCGTGGTAGAGGGAAGGAGGGGCGCGGCTCCAGGCGCAGTCCGTGTCTGCGTCCAGCATGTTTTTATCGGGGACAGCAATTTTTTTTAATGTAAATGAGATTCCATTGTGACGTCATAGCGGTAACTGCCACTGCACTTGAAGTTATTGTTTTCAAAGTGGGGTTTTGTAAAGTTAAAAATGTGAATAACTTGTAAAATATAACATCAATCTGAACGAAATTTGATACAACATACCACAGGGCAATGGTGAGTAAGGTGGTACAAAAATTGAAAAGCAAGCCAACAAACACGCAAACTCACTCACAGACAAGATGAGAGTTTTAGTAATATATAGATGTGCAGGGCTACCTTTTACACATATGACAGTGAGCACCTGGGACACACTGCCATGGGCAGTGGTTGAGACAGATCTGATTGTGGTGTTCAAGAGGCTTTTGGATAGGCATATCAATATGCAGGGGATGGTGGGATATGAATTATTTGCAGGTTGATAAAGACGGGCAAAATGTATCATGACGGCACAGCGGCACAGCACAGTTGCTGTCTTACAGTGCCAGAGGCCTGGGTTCTGCCTACAGGTGCTGTCTGTACAGAGTCTGGATGTTATCCCTTTGACCGTGTAGGCTTTCTCCAGGTTTTCCGATTTCCTCCCACATTCCAAAGACATACAGGTTTGTAGGTTAATTAGTTTCGGTAAACAATTGTAAACTATCTCTAGTGTGTTGGAGAGTGTTAGTGTACATGGTGATCGCTGGTCGGCGGGGACTCAGTGGGCTGAAGGGCCTGTTTCCGCACGGTATCTCTAGAGTCTAAAGGCTAGAGACGTTCATGGTATCATGATCGGCAGAGACATTGTGGGCCAATCTTCTGGTCTTCTGCTGTCCTGTTCTGTGATCTCAACACCAAGTTTTACTTAAAAACATTAAAGTAAAACAAACTAAATAAAGCACAAATAACTTCCTTATTTCCTCTGATCACCATTACTATTCAAATGAATGAAGCCTTCTGATCCCAGGTCTGGCTGGGCAGGGAAATGAGAAGCAGATTCCCAGGTGTGGGACTAGAGAATGTCAGCATCACCGGGCTCCCCCTATGGGACCCGCGTGGATTTCAACAACATAGTGTGGCAAATGCATTGGTATCATGCTGGAACTTAAAGCAGATGTGTACGAGTGCGCTCAGGACTCATTTGCATGTGATTAGCTGATGTAGGTAGTTCCCTTTGGAACCGGCAGCCACAATCTGCGTGATTGAGTTGATTTATTTTGCGTGATTTTTGCAGGGCACCCACCTCGCCCTTTTTAGCTGCAGCAGGGAATGATGATAGTCGCTGTTTCTAATGCACTGCAGCGGTGAGCAGGTGCCACTGGAAGTTCACTTTGGGTGCAGCAGGCCACTGAAAACAAATCAAAGCAAGAAGACAATTACAACTTAATTCCACACATATTGACATAACAGCTGCCTTGTGAAAATTTACTGCATGTAATTTTCTCTAATTATGTGAGTTAGTTTGCTTTAATATTGTTGGCATTGTACCATCTGTCAGTTTAATATTCTCAAATGGCATTTAGGATGATAGAATCTGTCTTCAGTCAGTTTTAGACACAGCGTTATGCCTCAGTCCTAATTTGTTTCCTTTTCCCGTCAGCCAGCACTGATTACATTTTCATTTATCCATCTGTGGTCAGCAAGCAGAGGAAGCGTGGGGGAGAAAGATTCCCGTCAATGAAATCTGACTTTCTATTTTTACCTTTCTGAACTAATCATTTCTATTACAATTCCAGGCCACAGATTAAGAATGGAAACTGATCATGTACGTTGTAGCTATGGACATTCACTGGCTCATCAGATTCTGCTGCTGAAAACTGGCAGAACAGCAATCTGCTCTAATCCTTTGCTTCAACATTTGCCACAGCTGCTGCTGACTGTTAAACCAATAAAGTTAAACCGAAATGTAACAAGGATAGAATGTAAGATTGAGTCTGTGTTATGACTTCAACAGCGCAGGAAGGTGGCACCTCTCACCATCCGGGCCATCTCCTCTTTTCTCTACTACCACTGAGGCCAGAACTCCCACACCACCAGGTTTAGGAAAAGCTACTTTCCTACAACCATAAGCCTGCACTCCCTAATTCTACCTCAACAATGAAAAACCTCTTGCACTACTACAGACTTGCGTCTTTAAATGTGTTCTGCCCTAATGTTTATGTGTGTTGTCCGAGTCTACTGTATATGCTTGTGATGCTGCTGCAAGCACGTTTTTTTTAATTGTACCTTAATTTTAGTTAATTCAGAGATACAGTGCGGAAACAGGCCCTTCAGCACACTGAATCTGCTCTGACCAACGATCCCCGTACATTAACACTATCCTACACACACTAGGAACAATTTTACATTTATACCAAGCCAATTAACCTACAAACCTGTACGTTGGAGTGTGGGGGGAAACTGAAGATCTCAGAGAAAACCCACACAGGTCATGGAGAGAATGTACAAACTCCGTACAGACAGGCACCCATAGACAGAATCGAACCCGGGTCTCCAACGCCATAAGGCAGTAGTTCTACCGCTATGCCACCGTGAGGAACAGCTTCATCCCCTCTGCTTTCAGGCGTCTGAATGGTCCTCCCATAAGCTAGGGTACTGTCCAATTCACTGCCACCCATTGAGGACTTTGGACATTATCAATGCACATGTGTGACAATGCTGAGAACTATATTCTTCACACTATCTCCCCCTTTGCTTTACCTGTTGTACATGAGTTTGACTGTTTATGTATAGTATTATCTGATCTGTTTGGATAACATGCAAAACAAAGCTTTTCACTGTACCTTGGTACACAAGACAATAATAAATAAACTAGACATGAATGGACCTGGGCCAATTGTTACCTGCCTTCCAACACTCTGTATTTAAAGACTTCACCTCATCACGCCCCACCTTCAGAAGGAGAAGAAACATAGAAACATAGAAAAACATAGTAGGCCATTCGGCCCTTTAAGCCAGCACCGCCATTCAATATGATCATGGCTGATCATCTAAAATCAATACCCCGTTCCTGCTTTTTCCCCATATCCCTTAATTCCTTTAGTCTTAAGAGGTAAATGTAACTCTCTCTTGAAAACATCCAGTGAATTGGCCTCCACTGTGTCTTCTGTGGCAGAGAATTCCACAGATTCACAACTCTCTGGGTGAAGAGGTTTTCCTCATCGCAGTCCTAAATGGCCTATCACTTATTCTTAAACTGTGACCCCTGGTTCTGGACTCCCCTAACACCAGGAACATTTTTCTTACATCTAGCCTATCCAATCCGTTAAGAAGTTTATATGTTTCTATAAGATCCTCTCTCATCCTTCTAAATTCCAGTGAATACAAGCCCAGTCAACCCATTCTTTCATCGTATTTCAGCTCCGCCATCTCGGGAATTAACCTGGTGAACCTACGCTGCACTTCCTCAATAGCAATAATGTCCTTCCTCAAATTAGGGTACTGAAATGGCACACAATACTCCAAGTGCGGTCTCACCAGGGCCCTGTACAACTGCAGTAGGACCTCCTTGGTCCTAAACTCAAATCCTCTCGCAATGAAGGCCAACATGCTATTAGCTTTCTTCACTGCCTGCTGTACCTGCATGCTTACTTTCGGTGACTGATGTACAAACACATCCAGGTCTCGTTGCACCTCCCCTTTTCCTAATCTGACACAATTCAGATAATAATCTGCCTTCCCATTCTTGCCACCAAAGTGGATAACCTCACATTTATCCACATTACACTGCATCTGCCATGCATCTGCCCACTCACCCAACCTGTCCAAGTCACCCTGCAGCCTCAAAGCATCCTCATTGCAGCTCGCAATGCCACGCAGCTTTGTGTCATCCGCAAACTTGGAGATATCGCATTTAATTCCCTCGTCTAAATCATTAATATATATAGTAAATAACTGGGGTCGCAGCACTGAGCTTTGTGGCACTCCACTAGTCACTGCCTGCCTTTCTGAAAAGGGCCCGTTAATTCCTACTCTTTGCTTCCTGTCTGCCAACCAGTTCTCTATCAACATCAATACCCTACCCCCAATACCACGTGCTCTAATTTTGCACACTAATCTTTTGTGTGGGACCTTGTCAAACGCTTTTTGAAAGTCCAGATACACCAGATCCACTAGCTCTCCTTTATCCATTCTACTTGTTATATCCTCAAAAAAATCCTGAAGATTAGTCAAGCATGATTTCCCCTTCATAAATCCATGCTGACTTTGACCAATCCTGTCACTGCTTTCCAAATGCGCTGCTATAACATCTTTAACAATTGACTCAAGCATCTTCCCCACTACTGATGTAAGACTAACTGGTCTCTAATTCCCCGTTTTCTCTCTCCCTCATTTCTTAAAATGTGTGGTTACTTTGGCTACCCTCCAGTCTACAGGAACTGATCCAGAGTCGAATGTACATTGGAAAATGATCACCAATGCATCCACGATTTCAAGGGCCACCTCCTTGAGTAATCTGGGATATAGACCATCAGGCCCTGGGGATTTATCTGCCTTCATACTCAACAGTTTACCAAACACCATTTCCTGACTAATGTGGATTCCCTTCAGTTCCCCCCTTCCACTAGATCCTCGGTCCCCTAGTATTTCCGGGAGATTGTTTGTGTCTTCCTTAGTGAAGACAGAACCAAAGCACTCATTTAACTGTTCTGCCATTTCTTTGTTTCCCATTATAAATTCACCTGCCTCTGATTGTAAGGGACCTACATTTTACTTCACTAATCTTTTCTTTTTTACATATCAAAAGAAGCTTTTAGAGTCAGTTTTTATATTCCCCGCAAGCTTTCTTTCATGCTCTTTTTTCCCCCTCTTAATTAACCCCTTTGTCCTCCTCTGTTGAATTCTAAATTTCTCCCAGTCCTCCGGTTTGCTGCTTCCTCTGGCCAATTTATATGCCTTTTCCTTGGATTTAACACTATCCTTGATTTCCCTCATTAGCCACAGTTGAGCCGCCTTCCCCATTTCATTTTTTCGCCAGACAGGGATGAACAATTTTTGGAGTTCTTCCATGCGGTCTTTAAATCTTTGCCATTGCAGCTCCACCGTCAACCCTTTAAGTATAATTTGCCAGTCTATCTAAGCCAATTCCCGTCTCATACCTTCAAAGTATCCTAATGCAGAATGCCACCATATTATGGTCACTGTTGCCCAAGGGGTTTTGCACAACAAGATCGCTAACTAATCCTTCCTCATTAGTCATTACACAATACCTAGTCTAGGATGACCTGCCCTCTAGTCGGTTCTTCTACATATTGGTTGAAAAAATCCTCCTCCTCAGCGCTGCGACCAATTTGGTTGGCCCAATCAATATGTAGATTAAAGTCATTCATGATAACTGCTGTACTTTTGTTACATGCATCCCTAATTTCCTTCTTGATGCTATATCCGCAACCTCCCTACTGCTGCTTGGTGGCTGAGTGAGTGAGTGATAGTAATTCATATTCATAGCGATGAATATAATGTGATCAATGTGTTCATAATGGTTGGTATGGTAATAAACAATTTTGTTGGATGATCAATAAATGTAAAATTCATGTACGTGTTCTTGGAATTCAAGATTATCCAGTTGAAGAAGAATCACTAAAGTACTTGGCTGTATGAATGTAGAAGAATGCTGCCTGGAAAGATGCTAATGAAAAGGTTTAATGTAATAAATAGTTACTAACAAAGTGAAGCTATTGACATGCATGGAGAAAGGCTCGGGAATTAATATTAATAAGCAAGAACTGTCAAAAATAATAAAAATGATGGAGCACTTTCAGTGGGCCAAATGGTCTACTACGGGTACTGTGAAGTATGATAATACTGCATCTAATGTCCTGAGCACTCCTTAGCAGCTTGAAACAGATAGTGGCCAATATCTGTTCCAGACAATTCCATTAAGTTGTCTCATGGCACATTTAATCTTACATTTAAATTGTTAGGTAGGCGATGATTCAAGTTCAGTCCATTTGAAAATTTAATTAGATTCAGAAGCCTGAGAAACTGCCTTGTCTCAGGAGTGGAGAAAGGCACAGAGAGAGCAAGCCATAGAGAGAGAGAGAGAGAGAGAGAGAGAGAGAGAGAGAGAGAGAGAGAGAGAGAGAGAGAGAGAGAGAGAGAGAGAGAGAGAGAGAGAGAGAGAGAGAGAGAGAGAGAGAGAGAGAGAGAGAGAGAGAGGAGAGAGAGTCAGAAAGGGAGAGAGAGACGGGGAGTGAGAGGGAGATACTGAGAGAGAGAGAGAGACAGAGACAGAGCCAGTGAGAGAGAGAGTGAGGAGAGAGAGAGGGAGAGAGAGAGAGAGAGAGAGAGAGAGAGAGAGGGAGAGAGAGAGAGGGAGAGAGAGAGAGAGAGAGAGGGAGAGAGAGAGAGAGGGAGGGAGAGAGGAGAGAGAGGAGAGGGGAGAGAGAGAGAGGGGGAGAGAGGAGAGAGGGAGGGAGAGGGGGGAGAGAGAGGGAGGGAACAGGGGAGAGATAGAACAGGGGAGAGAGAGGGGGGAGAGAGAGAAAGAGAGAGAGGGGAGAGAGATGAAGGGAGGAAGAGAGGGAGAGCGGGAGAGAGAGAGGGGGAGGGAGAGCACAGGTGAGAGAGAGCAGGGGAGAGTGAGAGGCATTAGACTGGAGCAACAGATGGTGGAAATGTCAAGGTTTAAGGTGAAAGGGGCAAGGCTTAAAGGACATTTGCAGGGTAGGTTTTCATACCTCGGTGACTGCCAATCACCACCCCCCCCCCCCCAGACACTTATTATTATTTATTCAAATCATTTGCTATGTCACTCTTCCAGGGAGATGCTAAATGCATTTCGTTGTCTCTGTACTGTACACTGACAATGACAATTAAAATTGAATCTGGAATCTGAAAGGGAGAGAGGAAGAGCAGGAGTTAGAAAGGTCTGTCATATCTGACACTATCATAACTGCCTTCACTGCCAACTCACGCTGACATAGTAGTAGCATTATAGAGGGTTTGGATGGGCACATAGATATGCAGGGAATGGAGGGATATGGATTATGTGCAGGCAGATGAGGTTAGTTTATCTTGACACCTTGTTCTACACGGACATTGTGGGTCTGTTCCCGTGCTGTACTGGCCAACGTCCTAAGCTCTATGACTCTTCTCATGACCAGCTGTTCTTTACTTCAGGTGCTCAGCAGTCTCACCAGGCACAGGTCAGGGGCCGGAGGTTCAGTACTGAACAGTTTGGAAATGTTACTGATAACCAGTGATCACTGTTGCTCCCCAACCAGTCCCAGATCTGGGAAGCATAAGTTGGGGACATCCGTTTCATCTGTTCAAAAAAGATTAGTTAGTCTACAAAATTCAGGAGACATGTTAGTTTACAGTTGTCATTAGAAAGGTACTCAGTTTAATGTGTTCAGAATCACAGGGACAACAGGGATGTTGTGATGGAAGGTCTTCGGCCTGAAACTTGATTCTTTTTAGAAAACATAGCAACATAGAAAAATTGGTGCAGGAGTAGGCCATTCGGCAGGGGGACAGTGTTAGCTGTGAGAAGGATGCGAGGAGGCTGCAAGGTGACGGATAGGCTGGGTGAGTGGGCAAATGCATGGCAGATGCAGTATAATGTGGATAAATGGTGGCAAAAACAGGAAAGTAGACTACTATCTGAATGGTGGTCGATTAGGAAAAGGGGAGATGCAATGAGACCTGGGTGTCATGGTACACCAGTCATTGAAAGTAGGAATGCAGGTGCAGCAGGCAGTGAAAAAAAGTGAATGGTAGGTTAGCATTCATAGCAAAAGGATTTGAGTATAGGAGCAGGGAGGTTCTACTGCAATTGTACAGGGTCTTGGTGAGACCACACCTGGAGTATTGTGTATAGTTTTGGTCTCCAAACCTGAGGAAAGACATTCTTGCCTTAGAGGGAGTGCAGAGAAGGTTCACTAGACTGATTCCTGGAATGTCAGGACTTTCATATGAAGAAAGACTGGATAGACTTGGCTTGTACTCGCTAGAATTTAGAAGATTGAGGTGGGATCTTATAGAAACTTACAAAATTCTTAAGGGGTTGGACAGGCTAGATGCAGAAAGATTGTTCCCGATGTTGGGGAAGTCCAGGACAAGGGGTCGCAGTTTAAGGATAAAGGGGAAATCCTTTAGGACCGAGATGAGAAAAACATTTTTCACGCAGAGAGTGGCGAATCTCTGGAACTCTCTGCCACAGAAGGTAGTTGAGGTCAGTTCATTGGCTATATTTAAGAGGGAGTTAGATGTGGCCCTTGTGGCTAAGGGGATCAGGGGGTATGGAGAGAAGGCAGGTACGGGATACTGAGTTGGGTGATCAGCCATGATCATATTGAATGGCGGTGCAGGCTCGAAGGGCCGAATGGCCTACTCCTGCACCTAATTTCTATGTTTCTATGTTTCTAACTCACAGAAACACGTAAAAACCTGGACTACGATGTCAAAATGACAATTCACGGTTAATTTAAAATGTGTCTGCGCCCGACTGAGGTTAAATGGCAGATATTGTAACAAGTGAAGGGATCTCCCAGCAATAAATTGTTACTCTACAAAGCCAAAATCTTGAAGCATCATAATTAATTGGAGTCTGGAGATTGCAGCAAATGTTTTAACCAAGTCTGGTATGATAGATAGCTGTGTGTGTTTTGTGAGGGATCCCCGCATCTGCTGACATGATAAGTAAAAACTATGATATAAGGTAACACTCGTGCCTCCCAGTCACAAGGCTTTAGGTTCCTATCTGAAATAATTTGTGTTCATACTTATATCTTGGATAAGATGTGTCATTACTCACAATCTCAGTACTGAGTGAATGTTGTATTGGTAAAGCTGGTCTCTTTTACATCAAGAATTTAAACCAAAGTCTAAGTCATCTTTCAAGGGGACATTAAGAATCTCACGGTGCAATCTGAGAACATTTTCCCTCAACCAGAATCAGTAAAGCAGAAGTGACAGGTCATTTATCTCACATCGTGAGCAAAGTGGCTGCTATGTTTCCTGAGACATTTCATCGGGAGTGCAGTAGCATGGTTGGTCAGGTAGTCAAGAGTGTTTTATTGTAATACTTACCGAAACAGAACAATGAAATTCTTACTTGCGGCAGCGGCACAACAGTTTCTGAACACAAAATGCTGGAGCAACTCAGCGGGACGGGCAGCTTCTCTGGAGAGAAGGAATGAGCGACGTTTGAGGTCGAGACCCTTCTTCAAACTTTTTCAGGTCTGAAGGTGGGACTCAACCCGAAATGACACCCATTCCTTCTGTCCAGAGATGCTGCCTGTCCCACTCAGTTACTCCAGCATTTTGTGCCTATCGTCGGTGTATAACCAGCATCTGCAGTTCCTTCCTGCACATAAAGGTTTATAAATACAATACCCAATAGATAATATAATAAATAAACGTTAAAAAGTTCATGAAATAAAATCACAATATAATGCAAAAAAAAGCAAAGCCAAAGTCATACAGAATTTTTACAAAAGTTATTATCAGTGATGGAAGGCTGCCCTAGAATGTTAAATTGCATGACAATAGGACTGGATACGGAATTTGTTTCATGTGGAGGGTGGTTATGAAAGGTTGTTTTTCTGAGACTTGTGACTAGTGGTGCGCATCAGGGATCACTGCTGGGCCCATTGCTGTTTGTCATCTGTATCAATAACTTAGATGAGAATGTACAAGAAATGGTTAGTAAGTTTGGAATAGTAAATTACTGCGGGATCCTGATTAGCTGGACGAGTGAGCTGAGGAATGACTAAGAAAAGTGGCATTTTGGGAAGTCAAACTTGAGAAGACTCTTCACAATGAATTGTCAGGCCCTGGGAAGTGTGTGGGGGGGGGCAAAAGGATAGGTACATAGGTGCATTAAGGGCCTGTCCCACGAGCATGCGACCTGCATGCGGAAAGTGCGACCAAACCGGAAGCGGGGGCCGCGCGGAGGTTGAGTGATCCCCGTACTGGGCTGGTCCCAGCAGCATGCGACTGCATGTGGTGAGCGCGACCAAACCGGAAGCGGGGGCCGCGCGGAGGTCGAGTGAATGACGTGAAGTTCGAGTGAAGTCCGAGGGAATTTGCGTGTGACATACAGCGTAAAGACGCTGCGTACTGCGTCAAGACGCTGTGCACACCCGTCGAGGCGGTGCGTACGGCGTTGAGGCGGCTGCAGGCCGACAGGCCGTAGCGCGGAATTTTTGGACACGGTCAGTTTTTCGGAGCCCCACGCGAAGTCGGGACCAGCTCCACACAACTCCACATGGCTCCGGCGATCGAAGTGGGACCGGCCCTGCGAGGCCGTACGGCTCAAGCGACCACGTTAGGTGCATGCTTGTGGTACAGGCCCTTTACTCCCTGAATGGTGTTGCAGGTAGATAGGGTGGTGAAGATGGCTTTTGGCATGTTGACCTTCATCGGTCAAGTAACTGTATAGAGATTGGGACATTATGTTGCAGTTGTGCTAGATGTTGGTGAGGCTGCACTTGGAGTGTCGTACCAGTTTTGGTCACTCTGCAACAATAAAGATGCCATTAAGTTGGAAAGAATGCAGAGAATATTTACAAGGATGTTGCCAGGACTCGAGGGCCTGAGCTTTAGGAAGAGGCTGGTCAGTCTAGGACTTTGTTCCTTGGAGTGCAGGAGGCCGAGGGGTGTGCTTATGGTGGTGTATAATATTATGATGGAAATAAACAGGCTCAGTGCACAGAGTGTTGCACACAGGATAAGGAAATCATGAACTAGTAGGCATAGATTTAAGGTGAGGGGCAAGATGAATTTTAAGTCTTGACTTAAAGGAGTCGATAGAGGGGGCAGTTCTGATGGGAAGAGGGATGCTGTTCCACAGTCTAGGAGCTGCAACCGCAAAGGTGCAATCGCCCCTGAGCTTATGCCTAGACCGTGGGATGTTCAGTAACCCCAAGTCGGCCGATCTGAGGGGCCTGGAGGTGGAGTGGTGGGTAAGCAGACTTTTGATTTAGGTGGGGGCAAGCCTGTTAAGGGCTTTGTAGACAGTGAAGGATTTTGAAATTTACTCGGAACCGTACAGGGAGCCAGTGGAGAGAGGAGTGATGTGGTCCCTTTCTCGGTGCCCGTCAGGATTCTCGCTGCGGCATTTTGGGCCAGTTGCAGGCGGGACAGGGAAGATTGGCTGATGCCAGTGTAGAGGGAGTTGCAGTAATCGAGGCGGGAGGAGATAAATGTGTGGATGATCTTTTCGAGGTCATCAAACTGGAGGAATTGGTTTATTTTAGCTATCCTCCGAAGCTGAAAGAAGCTAGCTTTTATCACAGCATTGACTTGTTTGTCAAATTTCAATGTTGAGTCAAATATCACGCCAAGGTTTTTGACGTGAGGTTTGAGTAATGGGGTAAGGCTTCCAAGGCTGTCTGCTATCATTTTGATTGAGTCCGAGGGGCCGTGAAGGATGACCTTATACTTACTCTCGTTTAGTTGGAGGAAGATCTGGGCCTTCCAACACTTTATATCCTCAAGGCAGTGGATAAGGTTAAGTAGATTTGATTTGATCGGTTTTTGGGCTTCAGGGGCTTCATAGCAAAAGGATTTGAGTATAGGAGCAGGGAGGTTCTACTGCAGTTGTACAGGGTCTTGGTGAGACCACACCTGGAGTATTGCGTGCAGTTTTGGTCTCCTAATCTGAGGAAAGACATTCTTGCCATAGAGGGAGTACAGAGAAGGTTCACCAGACTGATTCCTGGGATGGCAGGACTTTCATATGAAGAAAGACTGGATAGACTCGGTTTGTACTCGCTAGAATTTAGAAGATTGAGGAGGGATCTTATAGAAACTTATAAAATTCTTAAGGGGTTGGACAGGCTAGATGCAGGAAGATTGTTCCCGATGTTGGGGGTCCAGAACAAGGGGTCATAGTTTAAGGATAAGGGGGAAATCCTTTAGGACCGAGATGAGGAAAACTTTTTTCACACAGAGACTGGTGAATCTGTAGAATTCTCTGCCACAGAAGGTAGTTGAGGCCAGTTCATTGGCTATATTTAAGAGGGAGTTAGATGTGGCCCTTGTGGCTAAAGGGATCAGGGGGTATGGAGAGAAGGCAGGAACAGGATACCGAGTTGGATGATCAGCCATGATCATATTGAATGGCGGTGCAGGCTCGAAGGGCCGAATGGCCTACTCCTGCACCTATTTTCTATGTTTCTATGTTTCTATGTCTGCATAGCAATGGAAGAAATGCCGTGCCTTTGAATGACTTGGCCTAAGGGGAGCATATACAGGGAGAAGAGAATGGGGCCAAGGATGGAATGTTGTGGAACCCCACAGCAGAGGTCAGCTGGTGAGGAGAAAGAGTTGCCTATGTTAGTAGAGAAACGTCTACCTTTAAGGTAGGAGATGAACCAGCTCAGGGCAGTGCCATCAATACCAATCCCGTACTGGAGGCGGTCAATTAGGATGGTGTGGTCGACAGCATCAAATGCTGCGCTGAGGTCGAGAAGGAGCAGGATTGCACAGTCGCCGGAGTCAACGGTGAGCAGTAGGTCATTATGTACCTTCAACAAGGCAGACTCTGTGCTGTGGTGGGCCCTGAAACCTGATTGGAAAGTTTCCAAGATTGTATTTTGGTGAAGATAAGGCATAAGTTGACTTAAAATTACCGTTTCAAGGGCTTTTGAAAGGAAAGGCAGTTTAGAAATGGGTCTGTGGTTGCTTGGCAAGGTGGGGTCGAGGTTAGGTTTTTCAGGAGGGGCTGGACCACCGCGTGCTTGAAGCAGGTAGGAACAGTGCCAGTGGCCAGAGAACTGGTGAAGATGGTGAGGATGCTGGGACCGGCTATTGTAATGACATCCTTCAGAAGGGCAGAGGGGCCAATGTTGAGGGGGCAGGTGGTCGGTTTCATGGTGGTGACCAGTTTTACAAGGGAGGGTAGAGTAACGGGTTGGATACAATCTAATTTTGAAGAACAAACCAATGAGGTAGCCAGGTCACGGATGGGAGGGGAAATATTTGTTCTGATGTTCTTTACTTTCCTGGTGAAAAAGGTAGTAAATTCCTCGCACTTAGCAGGGGACCCAGTTAAGCTGGTGCTGGGGGCAGGACATATGATGGAGGTGATGGTACTAAAAAGGACCTTGGAGTTATGAGCATTTTTGGAAATAAGGGTGGAAAAGTATTTTGTTCTTGCAGATTTTACTGCTTCCTGGTATTTGTGAAGATTGTTTTTCAGGAGTTCTAAGGAAATTTGAAGATTTGTACTTCCGTTCTGATTTCCTGCATTCTCTTCTTAGGGCTCTGGTGGTGTCATTGAGCCACGGCCAGCCTTTAGGCTTAGGCTTTCTCATTTTAAGAGGAGCAACAGAATCCAGAATGGAAGAGCAAGTAGTATTGAATAAAGAAATGAGGAAGAGGAAGAGGAAAGAGGAAAGGGGGAAGAGGGGAAGGGGGAAGGGGGGAGGGGGAGAGGGAAGAGGAAAGGGGGGAAGGGGAAGGGGGAAGGGCCTCCCTGCTAGCTGTATCTTGAACTTAACGGCTGTGAAGGCAGATCTGCAACAGATCTATCAGCTCCAATCGTCTTGGCTCCCTTGCCATCGGAATTAGTTGATTGATTTGTGAAGGACCGTGTGCTTCTTGGAGTGCAACATCAGGTACACGTTAAACAAACACAAGCACAGGCGTCTTCGTTTGTGAGCTGCAAAACCAGGATTGGATTTATAAGCCACCTGAGAGTCCATAAAAATAACAGAACGTAGACCATTATCTTGGACCTCGAGGGACAGCCACCACGATAGATACATGATACGGAAATAATGTTTAGTGCAAGGAAAAGCCAGCAATGTCCGCTCAAGGATAGTCCAAGGTTCACCAATGTGGTAGATAGTAGTTCAGCACTGTTCTCTGATTGTGGTTGGATGATTCAGTTGCCTGATAACAGCTGGGAAGATACTGTTCCTGAATCACACATCTGTACATTTTGCTTGCACTGTCAGGCAATAATAAAATGCAGCTGAAGTGCATTCTTCCACCTCAGTAGTTTATGTGCTGCAACTGTCTTTAAAGGAGGCAGGAGACGGAAGGATGGATCGTACAAATTTGCCAAAAATCAAGAACCTCTAAATGGCTCTTCACAGATGTTCTATATTATTCATGATGTTTCACTGCAATGTTACCATATTCCATTTAATAAATCCTGTCAGAGGTCTGATCTTCTAATTGGATCCCCATCTCCTCATAGAACAAACAGACTCTCATGGCCAAAGCGTCTTTTGGCTGTGTGTCACATCAAGCTTTTGAGATCAAATTCAGAACTATTACATTTTCTGGCCATAAAAAAATGATTGCACTCCAGGAAGACTGATTAAAAAAATCAATTTATGTGGCCAAGGACTGTGTCTCTCTGGCAACACCTGAATGGGACATATTTATTGGCCAAACGGACATAAGAACTGAGGCAGGTCAAGAACATGAGTAGTTTACATTTCGGGATGAGAATGAAAAATGACTGGGTGGTTTTAGATTAATTCTGCATCTGCATTTGCATTTGGAGCTCTCAGTAATCGGAAGATTGTTTTTGGTGAGGGTGTGCAGGACACCGTTGCAACAACAACAGCCACAACCATAACATAGAGATTGCATCAGCAGCAGGTTGGCCCAAGAGCAATTGGGAAATATATGATGATGGTGTGCCATGGGAGGCTGCATCAAAAACATGAGAATAAAGAAATAGGTTTCAGTAAGCAACTTAGAGATGGAAAAGACATAGACAATAGGCAATAGACAATAAGTGCAGGAGTAGGCCATTCGGCCCTTTGAGCCAGCACTACCATTCAGTGTGATCATGGCTGAACATCCACAATCAGTACTACATTCCTGCCTTCTCCCCATATCCCCTGACACTGCTATCTTTAAGAGCCCTATCTAGCTCTCTCTGGAAAGTATCCTGAGAACTGGTCACCACCCTCTGAGGCAGAGAATTCCACAGACTCACAACTCTCTGCATGAAAAGGTATCCTCATCTCTGTTCTAAATGGCTTACCCCTTATTCTTAAACTGTGGCTCCTGGTTCTGGACTCCCCCAACATCGGGAACATGTTTCCTGCCTCTAGCGTGTCCAAACCCTTAATAATCTTATATGTTTCAATAAGATGTCCTCTCATCCTTATAAATTCCAGAGTGTACAAGTCAAGAGGCAAGAGAGTTTTATGGTCATGTGTCCCAGATGGGGCAATGAAATTCTTGCTTGCTGCAGCACAACAGAATAGACACCATAGACTCACTTAACATTTATCTCCTCTGTATTCAAGCCCAGCTGCTCCATTCTCTCAGCATATGACAGTCCCTCCATCCCGGGACTAATCTTGTGAACCTACGCTGCACTCCCTCAATAGCAAGAATGTCCTTCCTCAAATTTAGAAACCAAAACTGCACACAATATTCCAGATGTGGTCTCACTCGGGCTCTGTACAACTTCAGAAGGACCTTTTTGCTCCTATACTCAACTCCTCTTGTTATGAAGGCCAACATGCTATCAGTTTTCTTCTCTGCCTGCTGTACCTGCATGCTTACTTTCATTGACTGATGAACAAGGACCCCCAGATCCCCTTGTACTTCCCTTTTTTTTCCCAACTTGACACAATTTAGATAATAATCTGCCTTCCTGTTTATGCTACCAAAGTGGATAAACTCACATTTATCCACATTAATCTGCATCTGCCATGCAGCTGTCCAATCACTCAACCTGTCCAAGTCACCCTGCATTCTCATAGCATCCACCTCACAGTTCACACTGCCACCCAGCTTTGTGCCATCTGCAAATTTGCTAATGTTACTTTTAATCCTTCATCTAAATCATTAATATATATTGTAAATAGCTGCGGTCCCAGCACCGAGCCTTGCGGTGTAGATAAGCAGAGGGGTTCAGAGAGGGATTTCCTGAGTTGCAAAAGAGTCTTAGTTACTCCTGAAATACTACTTCAAACAAAGATGATTACAATGAATGACCTACTCCTGTGACAAATGGATGATCTACTCAGTGACAGCTCTCTGGTGCCTCCAATCCCATGTACTGGCAGCAATATCTGCAGTTTTACAACCACTCCTGGAATTCAAACTCTGGCTCACCTCGTGGTTTGTGTTCTTGATCATCATCCTTATGAGCAGCATGAGACCAAAGTCAGCATGGCTTGATGATTGGGAGATCTTGCTTGACATATTTCATGGAATTTTTTGAAAAAGTAAATAGCAGGCAAAGGCGAGTCAGCAGATGTTGTTTAGATTTTCAGAAAGCCTTTGATAAGGTGCCACACACGAGGCTGATAAGAAAGACGAGAGCCCACGATATCAAAGGGAAGATACTAGCGTGGAGAGCAGGTTGGCTGGATGGCAGAAGACAAAGAATGGCATTAAATGTGGCTTTTTCTGCTTGGCTGCCAGTGACTAGTGGAGTTCCATAGGGGTTGCTGCCGCTACTCTTCATGTTGTATATTAACAATTTGGATGAGGAATTTGAAGGCTTTGTGGCCATGTTTGTGGATGATACGAAAATAGGTGGAAGGGCAGGTAGTGTAGAGAAAGCAGGGTATCTGCAGAAGGACAGGTTGGGAGAATGGGCAGAGAAGCGGTAGATGGAATGTAGTGTGGCAAAGTGTCATGCATTTTGGTAGTAGGAATAAACCTAAGGGCATAGACAATTTTCTAAATCGGGAGAGAATCCAGAAATTGGAGGTGCAAAGGGAATTGGGAGTGCTGGGTTCCTAAAATGTTAATCTGCAAGTCTAATCCATAGTAAAGAAAGCAAACTCAATGCTAGCATTTACTGTTTTTCAAGAGGGCTTGTATACAAAAAAGAAGGATGTAATGTTGAGGCTCTATAAGGCGCTGGTAAGACCGCATTTGGACTATTGTGAGCAATTTTGGGCACCGTATCTGAGGAAGAATGTGCTGGCTCTGGAGCGGGTCCAGAGGAAGTTATAAGATTTATCCCAGTAATTAGTAGGTTAACCTATGATGAGCATTTGCAGCACTGGGCCTGCACTCACTGGAGTTTAGAAGAATGAGGGGGGCCTCATTGAAACATACAGAATAGTAAAAGGCTTGGATAGAATGGATGTGGAGATGATGTTCACACTAGTGGGAGAGTCCAGGACTAAAGGTCATAGCCTCAGAATTAAAGGACGTTCTTTTAGGAAGGAGATGAGAAGAAATGTCTTTAGTCAGAGGGTGGTGAATCTGTGGAATTCTTTGCCACAGAAGGCTGTGGAAGCCGTCAGTGGATAATTTTAAGGCAGAGATAGATAGACTCCTTTTTATTACAGATGTCAGAGGTTAGGGGGAGCAGACAGGAGATTGGGGTTACGAGAGAGAGACAGATCAGCCATGATTAAATGGCATAGACTTAATGGGGATCCGAGTGGTAAATTTTTCACGCAAAAAGTATCTGGTATCTGGAATGCGTTATCAGAGTAGGTAGGAGGGCAGAATGGTCTAATTTTGCTCCTATCACTTTTGACCTTGATATTATCTGAATGGTGGGTGATTAGGAAATATTATCTGAATGGTGGCCAATTAGGAAAAGGGGAGATACAACGAGACCTGGGTGTCATGGTACACCAGTCATTGAAAGTAGGCATGCAGGTGCAGCAGGCAGTGAAGAAAGCAAATGGTATGTTAGCATTCATAGCAAAAGGATTTGGGTATAGGAGCAGGGAGGTTCTACTGCAGTTGTACAGGGTCTTGGTGAGACCACACCTGGAGTATTGCGTACAGTTTTGGTCTCCAAATCTGAGGAAAGACATTCTTGCCATAGAGGGTGTGCAGAGAAGGTTCACCAGACTGATTCCTGGGATGTGAGGACTATCATATGAAGAAAGACTGGATAGACTCGGCTTGTACTCACTAGAATTTAGAAGATTGTGGGGGGATCTTATAGAAACTTACAAAATCTTAAGGGGTTGGACAGGCTAGATGCAGGAAGATTATTCCCGATGTTGGGGAAGCCCAGAACAAGGGGTCACAGTTTAAGGATAAGAGGGAGGTCTTTGAGGACCAAGATGAGAAAATCATTTTTTACACAGAGAGTGGTGAATCTGTGTAATTCTCTGCCACAGAAGGTAGTTGAGGCCAGTTCATTGGCTATATTTAAGAGGGAGTTAGATGTGGCCCTTGTGGCTAAAGGGATCAGGGGGTATGGAGAGAAGGCAGGTATGGGATACTGAGTTGGATAATCAGCCATGATCATATTGAATGGCGGTACAGGCTCGAAGGGCCGAATGGCGTACTCCTGCACCTATTTTCTATGTTTCTATGAAACCGGAGCACACTGAGAAAGCCTATGCGATCATAAGGAGAATGTGTAAACTCCACACTGAAGGCACCCATTGTCAGGATCGAACCTAGGTCCCTTACGCTGCGAGGCAGCAGCACTACCGCTGCACCATTCTGCCAACCTTTCAGCCTCCTTTGCTCCAGAGGGAAAAAAACACACTGCCTAATCCATTTCTCCTTATAACTCAAAGCCCTCCATTTCAGGCAACATTTGATGGATCTTGTCTGTAACCTCTCAAGCTTAATCACAATTAATCTCAATTCCCATTGTGTGATAGAACTGCACACAATAGTCCACTACAGCCGCACCAATATTTTGTACAGCTGTAACAACCTTCACTTATACTCGATGCTTCGGTCGATGAAGATCAGCATGTGATATGCAATCCTCACCCCTTAAATATCTGTTCCAGTTTTCAGGCAAATATGTATCTATATTCCAGGGTCTCTCTGTTCAACAACAGTCCATAGGGTCCTGCCATTCACTGCACACATCCTTCCCTGATTTAACAAGCAAATATGCATCTCTTTATACTTGTCTGAGAACTTCCATCTGACATTGTCTTGATCACTTTTCTTGATGATCTATATATATACTGCACATCTACATATATCAAACAACCGTTTTACTCTCTGCATTGCCACCACTGTTGGTGACATCTGGGTTGTGACGGTGGAGTGGACACAAGTGCCATAGGTGTAAAAGGTCTTTATTCAGCTCGACAAACAGGCATTTTCATGGAGACACTCTCTCTTGGGAGTAGAACATGGACTAATACAGCACAAGATCAGGCCCTTCGGTCTATAATGTCCGTGGCAAACATAAAGCTAAGTTAAACTAATCTCCTCTGCCTGCACATGATCTATATTAACAAGCTCAACAGTAAGGCTGGCTCCGTCCTGGGATTCATGGGAAGTGGTCGGAGGGGAGGATGCTCCTCAAACTGCAGAGCACTTTGGACAATACAGCTCACCCCCTCCATGACACACTGGTCAACCTGAGGAGCACCTTCAGCTGCCAAGATGCAATACAAAACACTGTAGGAGATACCTTTTCCCTATGGCTGTTAAACTATACAACTCCTCCCCCTTCTGTTGTGGGTAGACTGACTTCCCCCCCCCCCCCCCCCCCCCCCCACAATCTTTGCACCCCAATCCTGGACTTTCCATGTCACTTGTATCTTGTTGTGTTTTATGACTGTTGGCGCACCAATTTTCCTGCTGGGATGAATAAAGTTCTATCATATCGTGTCGTATATCCTTCCATTCCCTGAATATCCATGTACCTGTCAAAGAGCCTGAACCAGAGCTGAAAGGAATAAAGCAGAGAAAACAATCTTCCACAATGGCAGTTGAAATATGCAATGACAAGACCCAGCAATGATAGATATGCATGTGCTGACCAAAGGGCCTGTTTCTGTGCTGCACGGCACCATGTTTCTGTAAGTGCAGTTACATAGAACATAGAACATAGAACAGTGCAGCACAAGCACAGGCCCTTTGGCCCACATTGCCTATGCTGAAGATAATGTCAAGACCAACTCTTTTCTGCCTGCACATAATTTGCTGCATTTCCAGCATATCAATGTGCCTATCCAAAACTCTCTGAAATGCCACTATCATATCTGCCACTATAATATCTGGTTGACCAAATTTAAAACCTCTTTCGTCATCCAAGTTCCCTTGCTTTGCCATTCTTATCCCTTCACCTAAACTGGAAAATGTCAGTTCCGAACTTCGATGAATGTCAATTCTCCCAATGTCAGTCCTGGATTTATCCAATAACAACTGCTCCCAGTGTACTAGCCCAAGCTTGCTAATAACATAGTTCATCTTTGTCCTATTGTAAATAGTAATTCAATGGAATTGATGCTGGATTTAAAATATTTAAGTAGACTTTGTCATTGTAGCTGTTGGATTGTATTGAATCATCTGCTGTTTTTGTTGGTGTTAGGAGAATAATAACTCAACTCTCAAGTAATTTAGTATTTTCCCGCAAGGTCTGGCCTTTTCCCGCCAGAAAGATACTAAATTAGAGCAAGAGAAGTAGCTCAGTAGAATCCCCTTGAACTCAAGGTATATTGTTATACTCCTAAGATCAACAATAACAGCAGATGATTCAATACATTTTCAACAGCTACAATGACAAAGTCTACTTCAATATTTTAAATCCAACATCAATTCCATTGAATTACTATTTACAATAGGAGCATATTGTTACTGACAAAATACTTTTGAATATTTACGAACCTTTGCTGGAAAGAACAAATTCACGTGGATGGATTAAAGCTTCAGAGTCAGAAACCCCAGACACCCAAAATTAGTTTGGCAAGGACTGACACTCTGGGAACTCAAATATCCCAATTATTGATTGGCAGAGGATACATGCCTGTGACCATGTAAGGTGTAGTATACAAAATCATGAGAGGAATAAATTGGGTAGAAGCACAGTCTCTTGCCCAGAGTAGAGGAATCGAGGACCAGAGGACAGAGGCTCAAGGTGAAGGGGAAAAGACTGAATGGGAATCCGAGGGGTAACTTTTTCACACAAAGGGTGGTGGGTGTATGGAACAAGCTGACAAAAGAGGTAGTTGAGGCTGGGACTATCCCATTGTTTAAGGAACAGTTAGACAGGTACATGGATAGGACAGGTTTGGAGGGTTATGGACCAAGCGCATGCAAGTGGGACCAGTGTAGCTGGGACATTGTTGGCCAGTGTGGGCAAGTTGGGCCGAAGGGCCTGTTTCCACACTGTATCACTCTATGACTACATGGGCTTAGTGACAAAATAAGTCTGATCTGGAACAAAGTTGCAGGATATCTTTGCTGAAGGTGTCTGATGTGTGATTTGATGTAGAGCAATTAGCTTTGCCTTATTGTCTCACATTTGGCTGATGCACGAAGAAGTCTCATGGGCCAGTTGCCTGAGCTATTTGTTTATATCACTATCCATTTAATTGCAAAACTGATTACTGCTTGCATTTTACATTTGGACAGTCCTTTAAAAGACTGGCTCTTGTTTGTACTAAATGTCGGCTATCTCCGTAATTCAAGTCTAACAATCCTGAACAAACTGCAAGACACAAGGAAAGTGGATGCTTGTTTACAATGCAAGACAAAAGTTGCTGGAGTAACTCAACAGGCCAGACAGCATCTCTGGAGATCATAGATAGACGACATTTCGGGTCAGAACTATTCTCCAGACTGGAAAATCGACTAATTATGCAGGTTTAGGCTTTGTTTTATTTGTTTCACATGTACCGACCGATGAACAGTGAAAAACTTTGTTTTGCAAGCTATCCAAACAGATCAGATATATTATATATAGATACAATCAGTTGAAACTCAAGTACAATGCATAGAGCAATAGGGAAGATATAGAGTGCAGAATATAGTTCTCAGCATTGTAGCGTATCAGTTCCTTAGACAAAGTCAAATGTCCTCACTAGGATAAAGATGAATTGCACACTCCCCTAGCTTATGGAAGGACCATGAGGCCTGATAATACAGAGAAAGAAGCTGCTTCTGTGTCTGGTGGTGCGTGCTGTCAAGCGTCTGTACTTTCTGTTTGACAGGGGCAGCGAGATGAAGGAATGACCAGGGTGGAACAAGTCGTTGATTCTGTTGGCTGCTTTTCCTAGGCAGCGTGAGATTTCGAAAGAGTCAGTGATGTGGAAATCTGGTCTGTGTGATGGACTGGGCAACATCTTCAACTCTCTGCAATTTCATGGGGTCTTGGGCAGAGCTGTTCCCAACCCAGGCTGTGACGCAACACAATTGATGCTTTCTATAATGCACCTATACAAGTTTGTAAGAGTCATTGGAGACATGCCATATTTCCTTAGTCTCCTCAGGAAGTTGAAGCATTTGTGTGCCTTCATGCTGTTGCATCAATGTAATTGATGCATGGCTGATCGTTGGCAATATTAATGCCAAGGATCTTCAAGCTCTCAACCATTTCCACATCCATACCATTGCCACTCACATTTTTCATTAAAATCATAATGATGACAAATAACACTGGATCCAGCACCGATCTCAGCAGCAGACCACAGGTCAACGACCTCCAATCTCAGAAACAACCTTTCACAACCGCCCTATGCCTCCCGCAATCAAACCAATTTTGTATGCAATTTATTAACTCACTTTGATCCCATGTTCCCACACGATCCCACCTTCCAGACTAGCCTAACCATGTGGGAACATGCCAAGTTCTGTGACCTGGTGTGCTGGTGATCACTCAGCATTCCCACATAATCATGTCTCCCAGTCTGTGATGTGCCAGCCTTCTGGTTTATTTTCTTTTGTCTGTTCTTCCAGGTGCACGTCCACAAACCAATCAGCATTTCAGGTGGGATCCATCGGAAACTAGTTCCTTCCAGAAGTTATGTTGTACAAAAACCCGACCTCCATTCTATAGCGGCCTGTTCTATAGGTCTGAAGAAGGGTCTCGACCCGAAACGTCACCCATTCCTTCTCTCAAGAGATGCTGCCTGACCCGCTGAGTTACTCCAGCATTTTGTGTCTATCTTTGGTTCAAAACAGCATCTGCGGTTCCTACTTACATGATAGGGATGCATGATCCACACTGCAAAATTAAAATAGGTTCCTTGCAGTTTTTCACCAGAAAAAAAAAGATACCAACTTCTGTTAACTTTCCATCTGATAATCAAAACTTTCTGAGTTGGACATATTTTCATTGGTCTCAGTTGCATTTTTTTATGGCACAAAGTGAAAGGGAGATTGATGTAGGGAACGAATAGGATCCCTGAAGAGTAATACCTTGTAGACCTTGTCTAAGTGCCTCCTGGATGTGATGCAAAGGCACGACATAATAGCCAAAGCTGAGAGAGCACAGTGATGGAAAATCAAGATAGTGTTGCATATAAAATTATGAGAGGCATAAATAAGGAAGATGTTCCCTTTTGCCCCACAGTAGAAGCATCAAAGACATAGCTTTAAGGTGAGAGTGGCAAAGTTTAAAGGAGATATGCGGGAAAGTTCTTCACATAGAGTTGTGGAAGCCTGGGAGGTAGTGGTAGATGTAGAGATGATTGTGGCAGTTAAGAGGCTTTTAGATAGGAACAGGGATATAGATATGCAGGGAATGGACATATGGATAACATGCAGGTAGAAGAAGTTGTTCAACTTGGCATCATGTTTGGCCTGGACATTGTAGGCCTGTTCCTGTGCTGTTGGGTTGGTGTTGGGAGTGGTTTATTATTATCACGTGAACTGAAAAACAGATGCTTTCGGAGGTACGAGCGTTCTCGTTGTATTTTACTTTTATTCAGATCAGGCTCACTCAGGGAAAGCTGATTTGTCTCATTTTAAGTTTGGCCTCCAATCTCCTTCTTTCATTAGAGTTAGACCTGACTTACACTGATTTTCTTTTTCCCTTTCTGCTTTTTAATTCTGACCCATGGCAACGAAATGTCACTGGAAGGATACAAACACAGACCCTGCTGAGCTCTGAGAAATCAAGTGACTTTGACTGTAATTAATCTGAACAACTGCAGGAATGTTCAAGCTGACTTTCATTCCCTGGAACATGGTAGGTATGCATCCAAAGTTAATTCTAACAGGCTTGTTGTCCAGTGAATATAATCATTTCACAGCTAAAACTAAGTCGAACAGTTACTCCCTCTAACAAATCCCACACACTGACCATAGTGGAATAGCTGGAAGTGAGAAGGTTGGTGAGCAGAGGTTCCAGCTGGCACAAGTCGACTGGAAAAGATACTTCACAAAGTCATTTCACAGCCTGCATGTGGTCACACCTGTGTGGTTACGATGCATTGTGAGCATCAAATGCAGTATACTAAAGAATGAAGTGCAGGTGAGAGTATTACAAACCATTTAGTTGAATGAGAAGATGGGGGCACAAGAAACTGCAGAGGCTGGAATTGAGTAAAACAAAAACAGCTGGAGGAACAAAAACAGCTGGGGGGGGGGGAGGGGGGATGGACAGATGAAGTTTTGGGGTGGGACACTTCTTCAGACTGATAGCTGTGGGGGACGAAAGCTGGAAAAGAGGTGGGAGACCCAAAATATTACCTATCAATGTTCTCCATAGATGCTGCCTGATCCGCTGAGCTACTCCAGCACGTTGTGGTTTTTCTTATCAACCAACGTCTGCAGTTTTCTGTGTCTCTTCCAGTAAGTGATAGTTGGATACAAGTGAGGGGGATTGGTTTAGCAGCTGGATGGAGTCGGTGACGAAGGAAGTAAAAGGGTGTCAGATAAGGAGAGAAGTGGAGTGGAGTCCTTCTTGTATAGTCACTCCTGCTCCAGAAGAGATCTCAATGGTCCAAAAACGTAACCTCTGCATAAAAGGAAATGTGGGAGGGGAAGGAGGGAATGTGAAATGAGTGGAAGGAGGGGAAAGCAGCAAGAGGATTGGACAGCCAAACATTCATCTGCCCTATTCTCCAGATCGTACCTCACCTGCACCTGGCATCGAGAGAAATCCAGAAATTACTACCCTTCAGGTAATTGAGGATGCTTCACTCTCAGACCAAGAGAACCATTTAGTTTAGAGATACAGAGCAGAAACAGGCCCTTCGGCCCACGGGGTCCGCGCCGACCAACGATCCCTGCACATTAATACTATTCTGCACCCACTGGGGATATTTTTTACATTTACACCAAGCCAACTAACCTACAAGGCTGTAGGTCTTTGGAGTGTGTGGGGAAAGCGAAGATCTCTGAGAAAACCCACGCAGGTCACGGGGAGAACGTACAAACTCCTTACAGACAGCACCTGCAGTCAGGATCCGGCGCTGCATTCGCTGTAAGGTAGCAACTCTACCGCTGCGCCACCGTGTCTGCAATTATATAAAAATTGTTGAAATATAATTGAAGGCATTCGACTGATTCAAATTTTTTTGACAAAATGAAAGGAGCTGTGTTATCACAAATTCAGAGTGGCACAGTGGCCCTGCGGTCAAGTTGCTGCTTTACAGCAGCAGAGACCCGGGTTCAATCCTGACTACAGGTGCTGTCTGTACAGTTTGTACCTTCTCCCTGTGACCGCGTGGGTTTTATCCGATGCCCAGGTTTCCTCTCACACTTCCAAGGCATAGAGGTTTGTAGGTTAATTGACCTATAAAATTGTAAATTGTCCCTAGTGTGTAGGATAGTGTTAGTGTACGCTGGTCGGTATGGAGGGCCTATTTCTGGCCCTGAATCTGTAGTCCAAGCTCCAATTTGGCAGGAAAATCAAACTGAAAGAAAATTAGCGAGATAACTCACACTTTGCTTCCTCAAAGCCACTCACAATAACCCTTTAGTGCCCACATTTCAGCAGTCACATTTTGCTGAAATAAAGACTCTGGACAATAGTAATGGAAAATTCTGGAAACATGCATCAGGTCAGGCAGCATATGTGGGAAGAGAAACAATTTTAATATTTCAAAATGAAAATCCATTATCGAAGCTGCTATCGAGCAACTGAACCATCCCACCAACAACTAGAGAGCAGTCCTGACCTACTTTCTACCTCATTGGAGACCCTCGGACTATGTTTGATCGGACTTTATCTTGCGCTAAATATTATTCACGTTATTCCCCATATCATGTATCTGTACACTGTGGACGGCTCAACCGTAATCATGTTGTCTTATGTTAACTAATCAATATTCTCTTTCCACTGACTGGTTAGCATGCAACACAAGTTTTTCACTGTACCTCGGCATACCTGACAATAAACTAAATGCAAACTAAACTCAAATCAGACCATTGCATATACAGCAGGTCTCCTCACTTTACACGTGTCCTGGACAATACATATCTCAGAGTATTGGCCATTGCAAGGTATGCCAAAACTGGTGAGTTCTGGTCAATTAATTGGCCTTGCTCTTCCACTTTATTACTTTGGCCTGACTTTTTTTGTGCGATGCTAAAAAGTATGAGATATAGTGACAGGGTTGCTTCAGCGTCAGCTTCCAATTAAACAATTAGACAGTTCCTCACATGTATTAGCAGTATCATTGCTTGTCACAGCACACGCTTGTCACATCCTCCAGATGGGAATGATGATACGAACCTGCCAAATCACTTGCCAAAATAAGATCTTTCTGCAGGAGAACGTATGCTTGACAGTTACAGAACATCCGTTCAATTACGTATCCATCCCAATATACCTCATATGCTCTCCACTTGTTCTACATATGTCAGGAGCTGAATTCTCACCGGGAAACTATCAAAATTGATGATACATATCAGTGGTGCAGGGGAATAATTTAAAGCACAAGTGCAAATATCCAGGAATAAATACTTCATGGTGTCATAGCGTCAGACAGCACGGAAACAGGCCCTGCTGTCCAACACGCCCACACCGACGAAGATGTACTATCTAAGCTAGTCCCATTTGCCCGCCTTTGGCCCACATCCCTCAAAAGCTTTCCTGATAGGTTATCACGCTATTTTCAAGGCCTGGAGAATTAACTCCTGTGTCCTTATGGCAAGGTGACACAGCCGTCTTACAGCCACCCGGGTTTGATCCTGACTACGGGTGCTTGTCGGTACGGGGTTTTTATGTTTCCCGTGACCTGCGTGGGTTTTCTCTGGGAGCTCTGGTTTCCTCCCACACTCCAAAGACGTACAGGTTTGTAGGCTAATTTGTTTCATAAAATTGTAAATTGTCCCTAGTTTGTAGGATAGTGTTAGTGTGCGGGGGTCTCTGGGCCAAAGGGCCAGTTTCCGCGCTGTATCTCTAAATAAACTAAACCAAAACTAATATTATTCTTTAAAACAGCAGAGGACAGTTCATTAGTTATTGTCATATTGCAGTTAGTTAGAGTATGCTATATCCACACTTCTATCTTTCCAACATTTTATAGCATTACTTCAAGAAGTATTGATTGGCTGTAAAGTGTTTGAGACTTTGAAAGTAAAGCAGACATCAGCATATAAATCCAAGCCTTTAGTATAACCATATAACCATATAACAATTACAGCACAGAAACAGGCCATCTCGGCCCTACAAGTCCGTGCCGAACAAATTTTTTTTCCTCTTAGTCCCACCTGCCTGCACTCATACCATAACCCTCTTTTACTTTCAAATGTAGATCATTCATCAGCTATTCTGGGGCTTGATAGTGTCAGATGGTTTGAGTATGAACTGCTTCTTTGTTAACATTTAAAGAAGTTCCTGCACCATGCAGCTGTCATTATTGGTGGGACAGAAGTGAAGAGAGTCCACAGCTTCACCGATGATTTGTCAAGGCCCCAGCCATTGAGGCAATTAGAAAGAAAGGTCACCAACAGTTCTACTTCTACAAAGGTTTGAGGAGATTTATCATACCGCCGTATACGCTATCAAACTCCTATACGTGTATGGTTGAGAGCATACTGATTGGTTGCATCATAGCCTGGTTTGGTAATTCGAGCACCCAAGAATGAAGGAGGTTACAGAAAGTGGTGAAGATTGACCTTCCCACCAGTGAAAGGATGTACAGGAAATGATACCTCAAAGCAACAGCCAATGTCATCAAAGACCCACCCCCCCACCTCTCATCTGCTCTCATCTCACTGCTACAAATGGTACAGGAGCCTGAGAACTATTACCTCCAGCTTCAAGACCAACTTCATCTCATCAGTCATCAGGCTCTTGAACCACCCTGCACAACCCTAATCACAACCCTACCTCAGCAATGAACTAATAGGGACTTTGCACTACTAAGGTTGCATTATGTACTTTGGCTTGCAATAGTACCTTGTATAACTGATTATTTATTTTATATTTATTAGCTGTGTTGATGCATTTAATGTGTCTGTAAAGCTGTAGCAAGTAGGAATTTCACCAGTGCATATAACAATAAAACACAAAGATAGACAAAAAGTGTGTAAGAAGGAACTGCAGATGCTGGTTTAAACCGAAGAGACACAAAAAGCTGAAGTAGCTCAGCGGAACGGGCAGCATCTCTGGAGAGAAGGAGTGGGTGATGTTTCGGGTTGGGATCCTTCTTCAGGCTGAAAGTGGAGGGGAGAGAACTGAAGGTAAGAAAAGGCCAGAACAAATCAGAGCTGCCAACAGATGACCAATGAAGGGTGGAGGCTATAATGGCCCATTATTGGCTGGGAAGAGGTGATAACAAAGGGATGTAAAGATGCGAATAGTGGAACTAATAGGATGAATAGTAGGACAATAAAACATCTTTAGAGTCATAGTGTGACACAGCATGGAAACACGCCCTTGGGCCCAACATGCCCACACCGACCAACGTGTCTCAGCTACCCCAGTCCCACCTGCCCACGTTTGGTCCATATTCCTCCAAACCTGTCCTATCCATGTACCTGTCTAACCTTTTCTTAAACATTGGGATAGTCCTTGCCTCAACTACCTCCTCTGGCAACTTGTTCCATACACCCAACACCCTTTGAGTGAAAGTGTTACCCCAGATTCCTATTAAATCTTTTCCCCTTCACCTTGAACCTATGCCCTATGGTCCTCGGTCCCCCTACTATGGGCAAGAGACTCTGTGCATCTACCCGATCTATTCCTCTCGTGATTTTATACACCTCTATAAGATTTCCGGTCTCATCCTCCTGCACTCCAAGGAATAGAGATCCAGCCTGCTCAACCTCTCCAGATAGCTCAGGCTCTCTAGTCCTGGCAACATCCTCATAAATCTTCTGTGAACCCTTTCCAGCTTGACAACATCTTTCCTATGATATGGTGACCAGAGGTGAACACAATATTTTAAATGCAGCCTCACTAACGTCTTGTACAACTGCAACATGACCTCCCAACTTCTATAATCAATACTCTGACTGATGAAGGCCAATATGCCAAAAGCCTTTTTGATCATCCTATCTACCTACGAGTCCACCTTCAAGGAACACTGCCCAGAACCCTACCATTCACTATGTGGGTCCTGCCAAATATTCGACTTTCCAAAATGCAACACCTCACATTTCTCTGCTTTAAATTCCATCAACCATTCCTTGACTCTTCACTTGTCTGTTTGAAATAGTCAAGTCCTCTCAAACAACAAAATCACATATTGATTCAATTTCTAATATTGATGCTTTGTTTTGTTTATATTTAAATTTCTCACAATCATCTTTACAGTAATGCAATTAATTCCAAAGGTAGTGTCAAAACAGGGTTGTTGGGAAGTAGAGAGTGAGCTTTAATCCACAGTCAGCCACAGCTCACTGACACTACAGCTGTCAGCATTGCAAGTCAAAAGCATCGTTTTCTCCAGCAACTTGATTAACTGAACAGAAACAGAACCAGTTCTGCCAGTAAAATAATGAAGAGTAACAAATCTCTAAAAGCAGTCATTCATTCCCAGGCAGATTGTAGTAATAAGCAAGAATGTTTGATAGCTATATAATTTAAAAGTTCAATATTGGCTGTGATGCCTGGACATACAGTGCAAGGATATTTTGACTGGCAATAGAAGCAAAGTAATCAAAAAGGATTCAATTTCCTTTCAGGAGAATGCAGAATGCACCTCAACTGTGAATATAAATGCTAAAAAAAGGCATCACCAGATTTCAACCATTAGTTAGGCTGTTTAGCCGATTATGTCAGCCTTGTCATTATAGAGTCATACAATCTTACAGCGTGGAAACAGGCCCTTAGGTGTCTAAATCTTTCTTAAACATTGCGATTGTACCTGCCTCAAATACCTCCTCTGGCGCTGACCTCTGAGGCCAGGCGTCAACTCGCAGACACCTCCTCCTACTTATCCTTGGACCGTGACCTCACAGACGAGCACCAGGCCTTAATCTCAAGCACAATCACTAACTTCATCACTTCCGGCTCTCTGCCCTCTAAAGCTTCCAACCTTATCGTTCCCCGGCCCCGCACGACCCGATTTTATTTTCTCCCCAATATCCGCAAACAGAACTGTCCTGGCAGACCCATTGTTCATGTCCCACCGAACTAATTTCCACACACCTCGACTCCATCCTCTCCCCCCTGATCCAATCCCTCCCTACCTATGTCCACCTCACACGCTCTTCGTCTCTTTCATGTTTTCCAGGCCCCCATTCCCTCATCATCACTATGGTTGTCCAGTCATGCTACACCTCCATCCCCCACCAGGAGGGTCTTAAAACTCTCCGTTTCTTCCTCAACTGCAGAACCAGCCAATACCCATCTATTAACACTATCCTCCGCCAAGTAGAGTTGGTTCTTTGCCCTCAACAACTTCTCCTTTGATTCCTCCCATTTCCTCCAAATCCAAGGCGTAGCTATGGGCACTCGCATGGGCCCCAGCTAGGCCTGCCTCTTTGTTGGGTACGTCAAACAATCACTGTTCCAGGCGTACACTGGCCCTATCCCTGAACTCTACCTCTGCTACGTTGATGACTGCATTGGGGCTACCTCCTGCACCCATGCAGAACTCACTGACTTCACCCATTTCACCACTAACTTCCATCCGGCACTCAAATTCACCTGGACCATTTCCGATATCTCCCTACTGTTTCTAGATCTCACCATCTCCATCGCAGGCAACAGATTACTGACTGACATCTAGTACAAACCCACTGACTCCCATAGCTATCTTGACTACACTTCTTCCCACCCTTCTTCCTGTAAAGACTCTATCATCTACTCCCAATTCCACCGTCTATGCCGCTTCTGCGCCCAGGGTGAGATTTTCCATACTAGGGCATCGGAGATATCCTCATTATCTAGGGACGGGGGTTCCCCTCTTCCATTATAAATGCTCTCACCAGGGTCTCCTTTATACCTCACAGCTCCGCTCTCACTCCCCCTCCCCCTATTCGTAACAAGGGCAGAGTCCCCCTTGTCCTCACCTTCCACCCCATCATCCGTCGTATACAACATATAATCCTCCAACAATTTTGCCACCTCCAACGGGATCCCACTACTGCTCACATCTTCCCATCTCCTCTCCTTTCTGCTTTCCACATAAACCGTTCCCTTCATAATTCCCTGGTCAATTTGTCCCTTCCCACCCAAACAACCCGCTCCCCGGGTACTTTCCCCTGCAAACAGCAGGAAATGCAAGACTTGTCCCTTTAACTCCCCCCCTCGACTCCATACAAGGACCAAATCAGTCTTTCCAGGTGAGGCAGAGGTTCACCTGCACCGCCTTCAACCTCATCTACTGCATCCGCTGTTCCAGATGTCAACTTCTCAGCATCGGTGAGACCAAGCGCAGGCTCGGCGATCGCTTCGCTGAACCCCTCCGCTCAGTCTGTCTTAACCAACCTGATCGCCCGGTTGCTCAGCACTTCAACTCCCCCTCCTATTCTCACTCTGACCTTTCTGTCCTGAGCCTCCTCCATTGCCAGAGTGAGGCCCAGCGCAAATTGGAGGAACAACATCTCATATTTCGCTTGAATAGTTTACACGCCCCCCCCCCCCCACCCCCGACATCAGTCTGAAGAAGAGTCTCGACCAGAAACCCAATTCCCTCTCTCCATAGATGCTGCCTCACCTGCTGAGTTTCTCCAGCATTTTTGGTCTACTTTCGATTTTTCCAGCATCTGCAGTTCTTTCTTAAACAATACATCCCCCGGCAGCTCGTGCCATACACCTACCACCCTTTGTGTGGAAAGGTTACCCCTCGGATTAACATTAAATCTTTCCCCCTTCACGTTATCAGCAGACATTTCTATCATTCTCCTCTTCACCATTTCTTAGCAATTTTGGTTTGGAGGTTTCAAATATAACTCCAAACACACTGTGACCGTTACAACCCAGGCTCCTTTCAGGCATATATTAATTAAATCAATAAATGTTACCCTTTATAGTTCTTAAATTATATGCAGCGTATTAATTAATGTCATTTTTCTTTAAAGATTTAGGTTGGATATAAATAACTTTTCAATCACTTTTTCATAGTGGATTGCAGCATTTATTTTGTAGTCCTATTGACCTGCAGAAACATGCAGATAAAAATTATCTGAAAAAAAGGAGTGGTACAGTGGCTCAGTTGCTCTGCCGCCAGCAACCTGGGTTCGATCCTGAGTACGGGTGCTGTCAGTGCAGAATTTGTACATTCTCCAAGTGACCATGTGGGGTTTTTTCGGGTGCTCAGGTTTCCTCCCCCATTCCAAACACGTGCAGATTTGTAGGTTAATTGGCTTGTAAATTGCCCCAAGTGTCTAGGATGCGGAAATGGGATAACGTCAAACTAGTGTACGGGTGATCAATGAACGGATGCCACTAACAGCCCATCACTTTCCCTACATCAATATTGAGAGTGCTCTTTTTGTGCAGTTCCATGGCATAAAACTCTGACGTGATGTTCTCCTGAAGGAGGCTATTTGACCGAATGTACCCCTAGTGATTCTTTGCTGGTACAAATCAATGAATCCTACTTGGCTGCTCTTTCCCTATAGTCATCAAATTAAATACCATTTGTACAAAATCATGAGAGGAATAGATCAGCTAGACGCATAGAGTCTCTCGCCCAGATTAGGAGAATCAAGAACCAGAAGACACAGGTTTAAGATGTGGGGGGAAGGATTTAATAGGAACTTGAGGGGTAACTTTTCACACAAAGGGTGGTGGGTGTATGGAACAAGCTGCCGGAGGAGGTAGTTGAGACAGGTACTATCACAACATTTAAGATCCATTTAGACAGGTACATGGATAGGACAGTTTTAGTGGGATATAGGCCAAATCACAGGCAAGTGAACTAGTGTAGATGCAACATGATGGCCGGTGTGAGCAAGTTGAGCCGAAGAGCCTGCTTCAACACTGCATAACTCTGTGACACTATGACGACTGAGTCAGGTCCTTTAGCTTATCGAGTCTGTGCTAACCAGCAAGCACCAATCTTCCACTAATCTTCCAGTAATCCATCAATAGTATATTCTTCCCACATTCCCTTCACTAACCACAAATTCTATCACTTACGTACACTGTAAATTGTGGCAATTTACAAAGGCCAATTAACCTATCAGCTTATACGTCTATGGGATGTGCGAGGAAACTCACCCAGTCACAGGGAGAACGCCACAAAGACAGCACCTCAGGTCAGGGTTAAACCAAGTTGCTGGAGATTTTATCTGTTTAATCTATTCAGGTAACGATTATTGACAATGCATAAAAAGCAGTCTAAAAGATCACAAGAGCAAATAAAGTCAAATTGTTTACTTGTATTCTATTAGAAATAGTCAAATGCAGCAAGGTTTGAGTGGCATAGCTATTAGAGCTGCTGCCTCACAGCTACAGTGGCCAATATTCACTCCTACTGTCTGTGTGGAGTTTTCACGTTCTTCCTGTGCCAGTGTGGGTTTCCTCTGGTTGCTTTGGTGTTGTCACAAGGTTAATTGCCGACTGTAATATACCCCGAGTGTATGTGAGTGGCAAAATTTAGAGGGAGTTAATGGGAGGAATAAAAAAGGATTGGTGTAGGATCGGTGTGGATAGATGCTTGGGGGCCAGTGCTGACTCGATGGGCCAAAGGGTCTGTTTCTGTGCTGTGTGAATATCATAACACAGCTCTTTTATTCATCCTCACTGGCAATAACCAAGGTGTAGTGCCTGGGCAGAGGCTGTTAAATAATCATCCATATCCACACCAGCATCCACATGTCCACACTGGGGATAGACCCAAAATGCTGGAGTAACTCAACGGTCAGACAGCATCTGTTGGAGAATAGGAATAGATGATGTTTCGGGTCAGAACCCCTCTTCATACCCCTTCTGACCCAAAATGTCGCCTATTATTTTTCTCCAAGAGAGGCTGCCTGACTGGCTTAGTTACTCCAGCATTTTGTGTCCATCTTCGGTATAAACTTGCATCTGCAGTTCCTTCCTACACATTTTCTCCACACGGGGCCGGTGCTGAGTGAGTCTTGTGAAGACTGGCTATGAGCATGCACAAGCAACCTCAAGAGCTTTCTGTCTTAGGCTTTTTGTGCAGAGGCTGAGTGCATAGACAAGTGCACATCCTGAGACTTTGGCAATACCTGCAATATCATCTGCATAACTAAATCTCTCATCTTGACCACTTCCTGTCTGCGCTGTAGCCCTTGTTAGCCCTTAATGGCAATGCCATGAGTTGTTTGGCCTGCCCTGTGCTTGAGACTGCAATGCAAAATGGTAATGAAATGACAATGACATGAGTTGCTTGGCCTGCCCTGTGCTTGAGACTGCAATGCAAAATGCAAATGAAATGACAATGCCATGAGATGTTTCGTCTGCCCTGTGCTTGAAATGGAAATGCAAAATGGAAATCAAAATGAAACAAAATTAGTTGTTTGGCCTGCCCTGTGCTTGAAATGGAAATGCAAAAAGGAAATGGAAATGATATGAAATGAGTTGTTTGACCTGCCCTGTGCTTTAAATGGAAATGGAAATGGAATAAAATGAGTTGTTTGGCCTTCCTGAAACCACTAATTTCGGCCCACAACGCCCTTATTAGCTGAGAAACCAGTCCCTTTTGCCAAAATTGCCCGTATTAGCCCAGGAGGAGCATTTTGACCCATCAGGCCTGTACTAGCCCAGGAGGAGTCCCTTCAGCCCATCAGTAAATATTCCCCCTGCAAGTATTAAACCTCACCCCAGTATTTTTCTCCCTCCCTTCAATGGCTCCCTGTGAGATCCAGGCCAGGATGGACTTTCCTCCTTCATTGCTGTGATCTGCAGAAAAAGATGAAAAAATGTCTAAAATTGATTCTCCACCCTCTCCCCCTTCTCTCTCACAGAGCTCTCTCACCTGTTTTGGGTAGAATTTCTGGCAGTTTCTGAGCTGCCAGCCCACCAGGCCTGATTGACTGAGCTGCCAGCCCACCAGGCCTGATTGACTGAGCTGCCAGCCCACCAGGCCTGATTGACTGATTGACTGAGCTGCCAGCCCAAGAATCTATTCAGCCCACAATGTCCATATTATCTCTCAGAAAACCAGTCCATTTGGTCCACAACACCCATACTAGCGTTCCAGAAAGCCGCCTCCCCCCCCCTCCCCACTGGCCAGCAATTGGAATTGGTGTTGGTGGAAAGGTAGAATATTGTGTTGGGGGTCCAGCCCTCCCGTGTGAACATGGGACCCACTTAGTCTAGTCACAATTAAAGAGTCAAATAGCAGGCATTCTGAGGGCAAACATCAACATCCTACCAACTGTACTTTAATATTAGTTTAGAGCTACAGTGTGGAATCAGGCCATTCGTCACATCGAGTCCGCACCGACCATTGATCACCCATACACTAGTTTCTATGTCCTACACACCAGGGGCAACTTTCAGAAGCCAATTAACCTACAAACCTGCATGTCTTTGGAATGTGGGAGAAAATCAGAGCACTGGAAAAAAACCCACGTGGTCAGAGGGAGAACGTACAAACTCCACACAGACTGCACCCGTAGTCAGGATTGAACCCAGGTCTCTGGCGCTTTAAGTAGCGATGTTACAAAACTTACCTTCAGCGGCGCTGCTGTTCTGCCACTGGCCGTCTTTGGCGCCTTTGAGGGGCGGGGGGGATTAAAATGCCGTTTTATATTGCTTATCGGATGAGGACTTCCTCAGGCTGCTGGTTGCTGAAGAAAAATTGATCTGACTTCCGTTCCCGATTTTTTTTTAAATTGTGAAACAATTTAATAATTACATTTAAATAAAAAGCAATTTCTAACGCCCTCAATGCCTACAAGGTGACGGATCGCATCAACGGGACAAAACAAAATGAAAGTTGTGCTTTAATTTCAGGTCATCCAGGAAAGATGTTTTATATTTGTTTCAGAATGCTTCAATCTATAATTACTGAAGATTTCAGTCAGTTCTCTCGATTTTTAGGAACGTTATGGGCTTTCTGACTGTCCTCGATCACAGCTTTTGTGTTAAGTCAATGGAAAAGCAATAGGGAACAAGATGCTAATTTCCGAGTATGAAAATGGCCATAACTTTTTTAATTCTGAAGATATGAAAGTGAATTAGGTGTCAAATTAAACTTCTTTTTATGCTTTGTCTGATGGGATAAATTGCAGACGTTTTTTAAATCTCAAAATTTTGTTACATTGCTACTGTAATGCCCCACTTAGGAAACCTGAACGGAAACCTCTGGTGACCTTGTGCCCCACCCAAGGTTTCCATGAGTCGCCAGAGGTTTTGGTCACTTGCCTGGAAAGCCTCAACCGAAGCGTGAGCTGCATCTACAGACCAAAGATCCTACAGGATCTTTGCTACCGACCGCACATACACACACACACACACACACATCTCAAAGGTGGGGGCCAGGGACAGCGGAGGAGCGCTGTTGCGCGATGAAGAGGAAGGTAAACGGCTGCTACAGATCACGGTAAGTCCTTTAGACAGCGCGGGAGGGAGGGAGAGAAGGGGAAAGAAGGAGAGAGAAGGACAGAGAAGGGGAGAGAGAAGGGGAAGAGAAGGAGAGAGAAGAGGTTCACAGAGATTTTGGCCACTCTCCCTAATAGTCGAAAGTGGTTTCTGTATAATACACTCATATTGCCATATCTGAGTTACTGTGCGGAGATATGGGGTAACACCTACAAAACCAACCTACAGCCGTTATGCACATTACAAAAAAGAGCAATAAGAATTATCAATAACGTTGGATATTTTGAACTTCTGGCAGATCTTCTGGTCACATGCTGAAAACCATAGATCCTACAGGATCTTTGCTGAAAACTCCAATGAGCCAATCAAAATGGCCAGTCAGCGAAGGAGATGGCCTTCGACTGCCTGTGAGTAAATAGCAACCCAACTCCACTGGCTTTGACCAAACGGCAACCTATTTTTAGTCGAGGCCAGTTTTGAATTTGTTGAAATAATCACAGGAACATAGAAGCCTATAGAGTGACCAGAAGCCCATAGAGTGACCAAAACCTCCAGGGACCTCGGGTGGGTGGGTGTAATGCAAGGTGAACGGACACCTCTGGAAACCTTATGCCCCACCCAAGGTTTCCGTGAGGTTCCTGGAGGTTTCCGTGAGGTTCCCGGAGGTTCACGGATATTTTGGTCACTCTCCCTGATAGTCGAAAGTGGTTTCTGTATAATACACTCATATTGCCATATCTGAGTTACTGTGTGGAGATGTGGGGTAACACCTACAAAACCAACCTACAGCCGTTATGCACATTACAAAAAAGAGCAATAAGAATTAGCAATAACGTTGGATATCTTGAACATGTTTTATGATATTATTCTTAAAGTCACATACACTGAAATTTGTATATTGATGATGTCTGGTTATTATTTAAGACTGCGCAAATCATGTACAAAGCAAGAAATAATTGACTTCCAAGAAATATACAAAAACTGTTTATGGAAAGACAGGGTGGGTATAATTTGAGAGGGGAACATAATTTAAAAAAAACTCAATGTCAGAACAACTCTTAAAAGTATGTGCATAGCAATCTGTGGGTGAATTTGTGGAATGGTCTGGAACAGGAGATAAAACTTAGCACAAACATAATTCAGTTTAAAAAGATGTACAAAAAACACTTGTTTAAAAGGATATTGGGATGAGGATAGGTGATTGTGAGTGGGATATTTGTTATACTGATTGTATTGGGAAGGGTGATTATAGGGTGATGGGTTGTATATATGACTAAGATACTGTATAGTATATGAGGGTTTTTTCTTTTCTTTTTATTTTTTTATTTTTTGTATGGCTTTGTAAATATTTGATTAGTGTATAAATGTAAATAATTTGGTGTACATATAGCTGCTGGTGTACACATATAGCTGCTAAATTTGTATAAGATAATTATAAGCAGCTGAATAAGGGGTGGGAATTAATAAGCTTTGGCTTCTTCCTGCTCCTTTTCGGACACATACGATTTCAATTATTTATAGATATTGTTTATGACACTTTATAAATATTCTTGTTTTGTTTTTTGTATGCTGTTTCACACTTGCTTTTTATTCTATTATTCTGTTCGAAATAAATAATTGTAAATAAATAAATAAATAAATAAATAAAAAAAAACAAAAACAAAAAAACATCTTATAACTGTCTCCACTCCTACTACCCCCCTTCTCTCTCCCCTTCTCTCCCTCCCTCCCGTGCTCTCTAAAGGACTTACCGTGCTCTGTGGCAGCCGTTTACATTACTCTTCATCGCGCAGACAGCGTTCCTCCGCTTCTCCTGGCCCCCACCTTCGCGGGGTGTGTGTGTGTGTGCGTGTGTGCGTGCGTGCGTGCGTGTGTGCGTGCGTGCGTGCGTGCGTGTGCGTGCGTGCGTGCGTGGCGTGTGTGTGTGTGTGTGTGTGTGTGTGTGTGTGTGTGTGTGTGTGTGTGTGTGGGTCGGTAGCAAAGATCCTGTAGGTTGCCGCTATGGTCGAGGCTTTCCAGGCAAGTGACCAAAACCCGTGGCGACTCATGGAAACCTTGGGTGGGGCGCAAGGTCTCCAGAGGTTTCTGTTCAGGTTTCCTAAGTGGGACAGGGGCATAAGGCAGCAACTCTACTGCTGCGCCACTGTTCCTCCTTAATACAATATATTCTTGCTCTAAAATGGTTCAATGCCTTGAAGATATCAATGACGGATATATGAACCAAAAAACAATTAAAACCACTGAAAACATCAAAATGCTTCCCAAGAGAACTGCAGGAGCAGGCTTCAAGCTTGCAGCAAACAGAAGGAAGGGCGTGTTTCTTTATGGATGATATCAGCAATGCGCAAAGAACTGTCATGTAGAATTCAGCACATCATTGCTCAGGTCAGTGGGGATCACACAGGGTGCCAAACCTCAACAGAGGATAATCCCTGGCCGGCAGAAGCTCTATGCATTCGCTGGGAACAGGAACATGCACCAGATCACCACTCTGGTCGTTCGTCTCCGCAGATTCAGATTAGTTCAATGTAATTTACACCAGGGTGCAATGAAAGTTCTTGTGCGCATGAGGTCCATGGAGTAAACAGTATCATGATAATGACAGATACAACACCAAATACAACCAAGAATGCAAATCAGTAGCAGAATGATGCAAAAATTGTAGGGCAATCTGAAATAGTGTAAAAATAAAATAAAATGCTGAGGTGCAATCAGAAAAGAACTGAATGAGGTAGGGTTAAGAGTACGAATACAAGGATCAGGCAGTCTGTTGCCGTTCCAGGCTATTAAGCATCCCATCAGAATACTTTCTAAACTGCATGAGTAAGGTTCAAGAGAATCTGTGTGGACATGTCGAATCTTCTCAAATGCTCAAGATAAATATGCTATGTAAATTCTTCATCACGGCATCCATATGAAGGGACCAGAAAGCTGCTGGAGATATGGATGCCATGAAACGTGAAGCTGTTGACCATCTATACGGCAGCACCATTAATGAGAAGAGGGTCCCCTCCCATTCTCCCACCTCACCCTCCCCCTCCCCCCCAAGTCCCACTTCCAAAGGCCAACAGAGTGAGGTAGGTTGTTGTCCTGACGCCATGACCCAAAGTTGTCAATCTCCTTTCTGATGAAACCGGTGACTCATTCAGGCTGGATGAAGTGGTCGAG